>NC_056751.1:630508626-630591997 GCF_019279795.1 Protopterus annectens | reverse complement strand
AGGAACCTTCTGACACCATTCCTTTAGATAAGTCTACTCCTGCACGTGGTGCAGCCAGACCCCCTGCTTCCATTTCCATTAAGGCTTTCTCTAGGGCTAAGGCTGCTAAACTTACTAAGGCTTTGCCTCCCAAGGTTTCCTCTCAGAGACCTTCTACTAGCTCTCAGATTCTTACCCTAGCAGAGGATCTGATCTCTTTAATTAGAGGTTCCCAACCTCATCCGGACAGGGGCTCTCAACCACTTCCAGACAAAAGGCCCAGGGTTGAGCCCTCTGATCCCCAGTCCTCAGATGAGTCCACGGATGGCTCTGCTCTGTCAGACCACCAGGAGGAGGCTTATTCGGCCTACGAGGATTCTGATGCTGAAGAATCTATTCCCTCGGCCTCCCCTCCTGAAGAGTTTTCCTTTGGAGAGACATTACACTCTGAGAGAACATTTTCAATGGCAGGGTCAGGAATTCTCTGACTTCAGAAAGAGATTAAGGAACTTTTTACATTTACCTCAGCATAGGCCCTTAGGTATACCTCCTGTTTTGAATGTCATTGATGATGTGTACTCTGATGCTAGTACTGCCCCTGACTCTCTCCCTCCGGCTCCTGCCAAACCTGATAGGTACTACAGGGTCCCGGACTCACATTTACACCTGTACAAGGCCCACTCTGCTGATCCAGAAAGTATTTCCCAGGGCCCAAAAGGGGTTGCAGCTGCTAAAAATCCTCTTCCCTCTGAAAGGGAGTCCAGAGCATTAGAGAGATGGGGTAAGAAAGTGTATACTTCTGCAACTCTTTCCATGAGGGCACTAAACTGTCAATTTCATATGATACAGTACCAAGAGTATTTACTAGATGAATTGCATAAGAAACTGTCCTCTTCTGAACCCCTTGATCGCAAATCCCTTCAGGATCTGGTGCATAACTCCCAGCAGGTTAGTAACCATTTCTTGCAGTGTGGTTATGATGCATTGGAAGCTTCATGTAGATCAGCTATGAGAGGTGCAGTTATACGTAGGCATGCCTGGCTGAAGGAACAATCTCTGCCAGACCATGTGAAAGCTAAGCTTTTGGATGCTCCTATGGAAAAGCAAAAATTATTTGGTTCCACGGCTCAAGAGGTTTTAAAGAAATTTGAAGAAAAGGCAAAATCTGTGCAAACAGTTAAATATTTTCTGCAAGTCCAACCACCGAGATTCAGCAGAAATTGGCCTACTAAGAATTGGTCCTTTCCGGACTCAGACAGATTTCAAAGAGGCAGGAATAGGCGTGCCAGAGGTAGAGGGCAAGCTAGAGGCTCCTACAGAGGCCGTCAGTGGCAGCCTCCCAACCAGAGAGGTAGTGCAGGAACAACAACTGCTACACCAGGACAGACTCAATGACTTCATTTTGACTCTGCCGACCAGGGCTCAATTAGAAGCACCTTTGGGCGGAAAGCTTTCTTTATTCTCAAAAAATTGGCACAGCATTACAAGGGACACATGGACACTGCAAATAATAGACAAAGGATACAGGTTCCATTTCCACTTGCCAAAAGAAAAGGCATGCCAGACCTGCCACCAAATCAGAGGGCAGAGGCTTTGAAGCAAATTACCAACTTAATGCAAATGAAAGCCATAGAAAAGGTACCTCTTTCAGAACAAGGCCAGGGATTTTACTCCAGATTATTCCTTGTTCCAAGAAAAGAGAATCAATGGAGGCCTATTCTCGACTTGTCCGCACTGAATACTTATCTCATTGTGCCAAAATTCAAAATGCTGACTCTACAGCAACTCCTTCCCATGCTGGGCAAGGGGTCTTGGCTGGTGACTCTAGACCTCAAGGAGGCATACCTGCATGTCCCTATTCGACAAAGTTGCAGAAGACACCTCAGATTTCTTGCAGGGTCAGAGCATTATCAATTCTCAGCATTACCCTTTGGCTTATCTACTGCGCCCAGAGTATTCACAAAATGCTTGGCATCAGTAATTGCACATTGCAGACTTCAGGGGATTCAAATCTACCCATATCTGGACGACTGCCTAATACAAGCGGACAGCAAGCAAACTTTGTTAAAGGACTTGGACTATGCCATCCACCCGTTACGGGCCTTGGGATACACAGTCAACATCCACAAATCAAGACTGGTTCCATCCCAAAGAATAACTTTTCTGGGTGCGGATCTAGACACAACCACCCAAATGGCCTTTCTCACAGAAGAAAAACAAAAACTACCAGTGTACTTCCAGAATCTGGCAAGACAAACTCCGCTGACTGCAAGGAAAATCCTGCAGGCCCTGGGTTACATGGCATCTTGCATTCTTCTGATTCCACAAGCAAGACTACATATGAGAAAATTACAATGGTACCCAAGAAGTTTATGGACACAGCACAGTCACAGCTTAGAAACTCTGATCCCACTCATTCCCTGCCTTCAAAAGGAATTTCTGTGGTGGGCTCAAGCCTGCCAGTCGAACAGCGGGTTGCCCTTCAGCAAGCCAAGAGCCAACCAAACCATCACCACGGACGCTTCAGACCAAGGTTGGGGAGCTCACATGGAGGACAGATGTATCCAAGGGCTATGGTCACAAAGAGAGCTGCGCATGCACATAAACCAAAAGGAAATGCTGGCAGTGATGCACGCAATCGAGGCCTTCAAACCTTTCCTTCAGCAAGGCCACCTGCTCATAAGGACAGACAACACCACAGTTATGTGGTACATAAACAAGCAAGGAGGCACCCATTCCTACCCTCTTTGCAGACTGACAATGAATCTATGGGAACTTGCTTTGAAACTCAACATACAGCTACAGTCCCAGTTTGTGCCAGGGAAAGACAATACACTGGCAGACAGCTTAAGCAGAACTACCATGGATGCACACGAATGGATGCTGCACCCAGACATCTTCTTACTCATCACACAGTCATGGGGAAGGCCGGAAATAGATCTGTTCACTTCCCCCCTCAATCATCAACTGAAGAAATTCTGCTCAAGGACATACCACCCACAAGCATGGAAAGTGGACACTCTCTCTTTCAGCTGGAAAGCTCTAACAGTGTATGCTTTCCCACCTCTTCCATTAATGACCAAGGTCCTACTGAAGATCAGGACAGAGCAGCCCAGAGTGATTCTAATAGCTCCAAAGTGGCCAAGACAGCACTGGTACCCACTGTTAAAGAGCATGTCACAGACGAAACCATGGCCTCTTCCCCCTATGGCCACTCCTACTGACACAGCACAATTTCAGGACTCTGCACTCCAACCTGAAAACCTTGCAGCTAACTGCCTGGAGAATACCATGACTCCTAATCAGGAAATCCTATCCCAGAGAGTGAAGGATATTATTATGGAAGCTCGTCGCCCTTCCACAAGGAAGGCATATTCAGCAAAATGGAAAAGATTCCACACCTGGAAAACAGCAAAGGGCCTAGATGTGACTGTGATGAACATGGCACATATACTGGAATGTTTGGCAAAATTGTCCCACAATGGCCTGTCTTACTCTTCCATTAAGATACATGCCTCAGCAATCTCAGCAGAATACAATGTTAATCCACCTGTCTTCTCTCATCCTCTCCTAAGGCAGTTTCTAAGAGGAATCAAAAACATCAATCCTCCAAGGAAACCACCTCTACCTACTTGGGACCTAAATTTCGTGTTGGAAAAACTAACACTTCCTCCCTTTGAACCAGCAGCATCGGCAGATCTACAGTTTTTGTCTTGGAAAACTGCCTTCCTTCTGGCCATAACCTCAGCAAGAAGAGTATCTGAGCTACAAGCTTTAATGGCAGTGCAGCCATTTCTTATCTTTCATCAGGACAGAGTTTCTTTGAGGACCAATCCTACATTCATGCCAAAGGTGGTATCCAGGGTATCTTTGAACCAAGCTATTCACTTGCCTACATTCTTCCCACAACCACAAAATAAAGGGGAGAGACTTCTGCACACCCTGGACATACACAGACAACTGCGCTACTACTTGGACAGAACTAAAAGTTACAGAAAGACTGACCAGTTGTTTGTAGCATATGCTGCTGGGGTACAAGGAAAAGCAATTTCCAAACAGACAATTTCAAAATGGATAGGAAATTGCATTCGTTTTTGTTGCTCCGTTCATGGAAAAACTGTGCCAGCTAACATTAGACCTCATTCCACGAGAGCCACAGCCACCACCACAGCCTTCCTAAGAGGGTTGGCTACCAAAGACATTTTAGAAGCTGCTACATGGAGCTCCGTGCATACATTTGCCAAGCATTACAATTTACCTTTATACTCCACATCCAGAGCAGGTTTTGCTACGGAAGTCCTGCAGGGTATCTTAACTACACCATCCTTTACTTAGTACCTCCACCCCCAGATTGGCTATGGTATTCTACCCATATGTGATGACTGCAGATGCATCCTTGAAGGACATCGTACAGTTTTGTACCTACCATAAATATAGATGTCCGATAGGTATGCATCTGCAGTCAGGTTTACCCTCCCTCCTTCCCCTCTGTGGTATTCCTGGGGTGCTTACCCCTCTATTAGCTAGCTGGGGGAATCTATTATGGTGTATTTGTGTGTATATACATGTATATATATTTTTGCAAATATTTGGAATTTTATTGCATTTCTCCAAATTTAGCCTTCCTAGAGGGCACCTGGTATCTGGGGCAAGAAAAACTGAGGAAGATGGCGTCGGCTGATGCTTTTATACCCCAGACGCTCTGACGTCGGGGAAAGTGCGACATCAGCCGAAGCCAGACCCAGACTTTGGAATCCGGCCGACCGAAGGGCTGCCTGAGGCAGGACAACCCATATGTGATGACTGCAGATGCATACCTATTGGACATCTACATTTATGGTAGGTACAAAACTGTACTTTTTCATGCTCCTCTATGTTGTTGAGCTGGATCAGTTTTTTGTGGGTTAAAGCAAATTTTGGGTGGGTGCCAGGTAACACTGCTTTTGTTTTTCTTTAGTTAGTATGAATTGCATGTTAAAAATATGAGAAGGTCCTTGCAGCATGTGTTGTATTACTATGGCTGAAGGCTTAGCTCTTTAAATGATCACATTTACATATAAAAGAATTGCAATTTTGGGTAGTATAGTAATAAGCATATTAATGAATATTGAAAATAGGACAGGAAAGAAATAATTCTTAAATGGACCAATGTATGAACAGTTAGTCAGAGGAACAGACCAGCTTTTACTAAGAAGTTCTTACTTGAAAAAACCTGGTTCCCATGAATTACCACTTTGATGGTAGTCCACTGAACACAGAAGGTGTTATAAGAGATCTGGGAACACAGGTTGACAGGAACCTCTCTTGATCACCACATTGCTGCTGTGGTCAGAAAGTCCTATGTGACACATCTCATTACTAAGGGTTTTGCCTCCAGGAAGAAAGAGGTCATTGTCTCCCTCTACTCTTCCCTCATTAGGCCAGTCAGTCATCGAGTAAATTGCCCCATTTGGCATGTACCTCTGTAGACGCCTGCAACAACTGGAGAGGCTGCAAAAGTACCTCACAAAGAGGATCCTAGGCCTTAAACACTTGTCCTGTATGGACAGACTCAAAAAAACTCCCAACTATTCTCTGTCCCATATCACCTACTTAGAGGGGATCTCTGCTTGACTTACAAAGCCATGTCTGACCCACCTCTGCTAGAAATGCTACATCTAAAGAAATCCAAATCCCTCTGCACCACACGCTCCAGAGACCTCAACCTCATTACAATCAACGGAACTTACTGGAGGAACAGATGCATAACCCAGAGATTGCCCAGGCTATGGAATAGATTTCCCATACATGTCAAGCAGAGCACCTCGCTGACGCACTTCAAGAGAAATCTTGATGAGTGGATGGGAAATAGAAAATTCACCCTGGGGATAACTCCAGTGGCTGTACTCAACAGAGGCACTGGGAACTAAGGTTGGGCGGCACAATGCCAGGGTAATCCTATGGCTAGGCTTGTAAAGGCCCAGGGCCATCAGTCTAATACACACCTATGAACCTAAAGAAACATTTGTGGTTCTTTTGTTTTTACATATAGATAAGTGTAAAGGTAAGTTGTGGTTTACCAAGTTGAAGGCTTTCGTGGAGGAGGGACAATGAAAACAGTACTTTCTCTCATTAACAGAGTTCATATTACTTTCATAATGCATCTTAGAGTGGATGTTGTATTGCTGGAAATAGGAAGAACTTAATGAAAGGACTGATGTTCTTTGTGTTTCACTGTTGTAGTCATCACCTGTGGGTTATCCCTGCTGTGGTAGCCCTTGGCCGGCCCGAATACCAGAGTTATTTTTTTGCGATTTCTGCAGTCGCCTGTAGTCTGATGTTGGGTCGTCAGTGCTATAAAGCAAGGCAGTCGATGCCATTACATCAGTCTTTCTTGCCGTGGAGCACGTAGCAGAAGCAGTTCGCAAGAGTGCCAGTCGGTCACTACCAGTAGATGAATTTCATCTGAAAACGTCTGAAGCTAAGTACCCTGTTGGGGATCTTTTTTTCTTGCACCAACCAATGTCCGAAAAAGTTAACAATTGTCTTGCCTGTGGAAAGCAGATCCCACACTGAGACTTCCATTCTTACTGTGTCACTTGTTTAGGCCCAGACCAATGACGTCCCCCGTTGCTGGTTCTGTGCCCTCTTTAATGTGAGAACCATTCGCCGTAGAGCTCTTTTTGTAGACAGTTATTTTCGTGTTCCGTCTTTGCATTCCATTATGGCATCTGTCAGCCAACAATCCGTGGACATTCCGAAAAAACATAAAGATAGAGACAAGACCACACAAGACTAAGCTTTCTGACGACCCTACCGCTAAACAGGTTGTCAGTTCTCCAGAATTCAGTGAGGTGCTTTTGCAGCCCCTGATGCCCGATTCAATATTTACGCAGACCTCTACCGAGACCCTTTCGGAGTTCAGTATGCCGCAGAAATTTTCTTCATCTTCCGAGCCTTTGGCTGTCTCTGCTGTGTCCAGAGCCGCGACGCAGGCACAGACTTCCGAGAAGGCCTTTCTCACTACCGAATCTAGACAAAAAATGACGTCCTCTCTTCCCACTACCGATTTCTTTCAGGCCTAGAAGCCAGGCCACTCCTAGGAAAACTGCTTCTAGCCACCATCTTGCTACTACTCCACCACCGCAAGCACAAATGCTTAAAATGGCGGAGGATCTCGTCTCCCTTATCTGGGGTAGTCAGGCCAAAAAGGAAAAGGCACCTTTTCCAGAAGTTTTGACAGAACAGGATTCTGAGGAGTCTGACTATTCAGTTTTTGAAGAGGAACAGCATCCTTGACTGCTTATGAGGATTCAGATGCAGAGGAATCCACCCCTTCTTCCTCCCTCCAGAGGACCTTTCCTTTGGGGAAACCCTTCACTCCCTCAGGGAACATTTCCAATGGGAATCTCAAGACTTCCTACAGTTTAAGAAAAGACTAAGAGAGTTTCTGGACCTGCCCCAGCACAGACCCCTGGCCATCCCCCTTATTTTAGAAGTGGTGGATGATGTTTTCCATGAATCCAGCTTAGCCCCTAATGCCGTCCCTCCTGCTCCCAGTAAACCTGACGAGTACTACAGAGTACTGGATTCTCACAAATACCTGTACAGAAATCCTGCTGCACACCGAGAGGTCATTACACAGGGACCTAAAGGAGCTAAGACTAGTTCTGCCAAGAATCCTCTTCCTTCTGACAAGGACTCCAGAGCTCTGGACAGATGGGGTAAAAAAGTATACACCTCTGCAGCCTTAGATATCGGAGCACTCAATTGTCAGTGCCATATGTTAAAATATCAACAACACACTTTGGAACTATTAAAACAAAAAATTTCTACCTTTCCTGACTGTGCCCATTCAAAAGAGTTAGCAGATTTGCTGCGCTCTGCTTGTCAAGTGGCCAAGCACTCATTACACTGTGGATATGATGCCCAAGAAGCCTTTAGAAGTGCAGCAGTGACAGAATCTGTTGTCAGGAGACATGCATGGCTGAAAGAACAACCTTTCTCTGATCACGTCAAGTCTAAAGTTATTGATGCACCCCTAGATAAGGATTGCTTGTTTGGGGAAAAAGCAGAAGTGCTTAAAAAGATGGAAGACAAAGCAAAACCTATGCAAACAGTAAAAGATTTCTTTCAGGTTCAACCTCCCAGTTTCAGCAGGAACTTTCCCTCTAAGCACTGGTCCTTCCCTGCACCTAGCAGACAGGGCCAAGGTAAGGGCAAGGACAGACTACTCAAGGCCAGCAGAGAATCAAACATTGGACCACTTCCAAAGAAAACTGATAAAACTAAGTGTATTTACTTCATGTTGTTTTGGATCAAATAAACGGTTTAACCTTCGTGGAGCTGGTTGGTTTTTGTTTTATCAGTTTTCTTTGGTTTGATCTTCATTAATGTTTAATTGGACCACTTCCATCCCAAAGGCAGGGAGTGCTAAGCCAACCTTCTATGGCAAAAACAATGACTCCCCCTCCCTCCTCTGTCCTCCCTTCACTCATCAAAAACTAGGAGGAAGGCTCTTCCTCTTCAATGAAAATTGGCTTTCTATAACAAAGGACCAATGGGTCTTAAAGATCATTTTTCAGGGATACAAATTCTCTTTCAGCTAACTCCCAATTCCAAGGGGGTACCTAGACTTGCCTCCAAATCAGTGGGCAGAGGCATTGAAAGGTCCAAACTGTCATATCCCTAGGGACAGTAGAACCTGGCCCCTCGGATCAAACAGGCAAAGGCTTTTATTCCAGGCTATTCCTTGTTCCCAGAAAAGTGGGCACTTGGTGCCCCATCCTGGATCTAGCCATTCTGAACACCTCCCTGGTGGTCACAAGATTCAAAGTGCTAACTTTGCAGCAGCTGCTTCCTATGCTAACAAAAATGCCTGGCTAGTGACCCTAGACCTAAAAGATGCCTACTTCCACATCCCAATCCGGGAATTGTGCAGGAAATTCCTGTGCTTCAGAGCAGGATCACAACACTTTCAGTTCTCTACGCTGCCCTTTGGCTTATCTACTGCACCCAGAGTATTCACCAAATGCTTGGTCCTGGCCATAGGATTCTGCAGACAGATAAGTATACAGATTTACCTTTATCTGGACGACTACTTTGGGCAGAGTGCCAAGAAAAGCTGCTCCAGGACCTTCTCTTTGTCAAATCACTCCTAACGTCCTTAGGGTTCACCATCAACGAGAAGAAGTCAAAGCAAAACCCCACCAGGAAGATCATTTTCTTGGGAGCTGTGCTAGACGCAGCATCCCAAATAGCCTTCCTATCCCAGAAAAGCAGATCATCCTGCCTCTCTACTTTACCCAGCTGGCTTCCAGAAGTCACCTCACCCCGAGGATATTCCTGCAAGCCCTGGGATACATGGCATCTTGCTTCCTTTTCGTTCCTCTGGCCAGGCTTCATATGAGAAAACTTCAGTGGTATCTAAAGAACCTTTGGTGCCAGCAGTCTCAGTCCTTAGAGACCTCTCTCCCTCTGATCCCATGTATAACGGCCAAGTTTCTCTGGTGAGCAGAGGCCTGTGCCAAGAACAAGGCTCTTCCTTTCATCCTCCTCCTACTGGCAAGACCATCACCACCTTCACCTCAGACATTGCTTGAGACGCTCACCTAGCAGGCAGGTGCACCCAAGGTCTTTGGGATGCCCAGCACCTTCACTTGCACATCCGACAGAAAGAAATGATGGCAGTACAAAAGGCTCTGACATTTTTCAAACCCCATTTCAGGCCAGGGGTTCTCCTTATAAAAACAGACAACACCACAGTAATGTGGTATATCAACAAACAGGGGGGGACCCAATATTGCCCCCTGTGCAGGTTAGCCATGAGCCTCTGGCTTACAGCCGCCTCCATAGATTTGCACCTAATTGCCCAATACCTTCCAGGGGTCAACAACACTCTGGCAGACCACCTAAGCAAAAACTTACTGGACCCCCACGAGTGACAGCTCCACAGGGAAATCTTTCTGCAAATCACTCCAGAGTGGGGGACTCTGGAAGTGGATCTCTTTGCCTTGCACCTCAATCACCAGCTGCAAAAATTCTGTACCAGGGAGTATCACCTCCTAGCGTGGAAGGTGGATGCCTTGACCTTCCCCTGGAACTCCCTCTTTGTGTATGCATTCCCTCCTCTGCCCCCTTATTCTCAAGGTACTGATCAAAATAAGGGAGTAGAGACCAAAGGCCATCCTCATTGCTCCAGATTAGCCCAGACAGTATTGGGTACCCCTTACAGCCCCCTCCCCCCCAAGCAGCTTCCCCTGATCTCAGACCTCTTGACCCAGGTGAGGGGGAAGATTCTGCACCCAGACTTACTCTCAATCTTTCAGCACGGCTTATACCTTAAAAGCTAACAAGGAGTCCCTGTTTAGCAAACAGGACATAATCGCAGAGGCCAGAAGGCCCAGCACCAGAAAATCATACGCAGGGAAACGGAAAAGATTCTGCTCTTGGAGCCAGTACCTCCCATCCCTCTTATCTTGGATTACCTAGCAGAGTTGCTCAAAAGTGGCCTCTGTCTCTCTCTCTCACACCTTTATTAAAATCCATGCCTCAGCCATTTTTTGCCCATTATGATTCATACCCACCCCTCTTCTCTCATCCTTTCATAAAACAATTACTCTGAGGGGCTTCTAATATCAGACCTCCCAGAAAGCCTCTCACGCCACCCTGGGACGTGAATTATGTTTTAGAAAAACTAACCTTACCTCCTTTCGAACCTGCTGCTTCAGCAGAATTGAAACACCTCTCCTGGGAAGACTGCCTTCCTACTTGCTATCACCTCAGCCAGAAGGGTATCAAAACTGCAGGCTGTCATGGCTGTTGAGCGCTTCATCATTTTCCATGCAGACAGGGTCTCCCTGAGGACTTAACCCCTCCTTTATACCCAAGGTGGTATCTGATGTGACCCTCAACCAGGCCATACACCTACCCACCTTCTTTTCCAACCCTCAAAACAAGGAGGAAAAAATTCTACACTCGCTAGACTTGCACAGACAACTCTGATGCTATCTGGACCGCACTAAACCATTCAGAAAAACAGACCAACTACTTGTCATCTTTGCCCCTGGGGAAGAGAGGAAGCCCGTTTCCAAACAAACCATTTCCAAATGGATATCACACTCTCTCCATTTCTGCCACAGACTACATGGTAACCCCCCCCCCAATTCTATTCATACCCATTCCACTAGGGCAGCCTCCACTTCCACAGCCTTCCTCAGAGGAGTCCTCACCAGGGACATCTTGGAAGCTGCCACCTGGACCTCTGTCTATATCTTTACAAAGCATTACCACCTACCTTTTTTTTTTTCTAAGTCTAGGGCAGGGTTTGCCTCTGCAGTTCTGCAGGGCTTGCTGACCCGTGCCTAGTGTTCTAACCTATCCTTCCACCTCTCTCCTCAACTTTGGGAATCCTTCCACAGGTGATGACTGCAACAGTGAAACAGGAAGAACATAGTACAGTTGTGTACACTTACCATAAATGTAGATGTTAGAGTGTATTCACTGTTGCAGTCCTGGTTTCCATCCCCCATATATCATCTTTCCCTGGGGGGGGCATAAGCTTCCCATAGTGGCTTTTAGCCACCAGGACCACTTTTCCTTGTTTCCTTGTGCTTCTGATGGGTTAGGGCAAGAAAAACTTAAGTAATGACGTCAGCTGCCTTGCTTTATAGCACTTGACAACCTGACGTCAGACTATAGGTGACTGCAGCCGACTCTAAAAAAAACATCGACTCTGGTATTGGGGCCAGTCAAGGGCTACCACAGCAGGATTAACCCACAGGTGATGACTGCAACAGTGAATACACTCTAACATCTACATTAGTGGTAACTGTACACAACTGTACTTTTTCTCAAGGATATTTATTAAGGCAAGGAGATTTTAAATTGTAAAATCAGAGGGTCAGAGGGGAAGGATATGGGCCGCTGCTGCTCTTTTTAAGGGACTTTGTTTTCCAGATGGAGGAGAATATACTTTGTGTTGTAGACATGTTGAAATTGTAGTGAAAGGCAGATGAGTGATACTAGGAAAGTAGGATGAGCTGGGGATGTGGATGGTTGTTTCTGTAGTGTATCATGAGTGATTGATTTATTTTCTGTTTATATATTGAAAATAGATGGGGGGTGCATTTATTAGCATAACTGGAATCACCAGGAAGAGTAATGAGTCGTTTTGGTGTTGGCCTGTTATTACTGCTCTATATTATGCTAGTATGTGATCAGTGAAACAGTTAAATAGAATGCTACGGCAGAGAGATTGGTTAGCTATGGTCTGAAATGGGTATTGCTTTCTGAAACAAAATGAAGAAAGAGTCTATTTCTACCCCGTCTGTACTGAACTGAGAAAGCATTCTATAGGGGTGTTTGTCATTTTTGGAGTACAGGATAATGTATTTGTATATGCAGATAGACACTTTACGTCAGGTGATATCATCCTTATTTTACTGCTTACAGGGGGAAAGCAAGGATCTGCTGTTCATCCTGACAGCGAAGTACAACGCCTGTATTTTGGAGTACAAGCAGAGTGGTGACCACATAGACATAATCACTCGTGCCCATGGGAATGTTCAGGTAACTGTTCTTTAATGGTCGTGAAGCATGAGATGATACCAATGGACATGATCAATGCTCACTATCTGAACTGGTTCCAATTATGATTATGCAAAGCCTGCTAATTTTGCTCCTGAATTGTGTGGTAGTACTTTCTGAACTTGCTGAATTAGTGTTTTTGCTTTTAAAATGTATTCTGAGAATTTGTTTATGAAGAAAAGTATTAAACTGTTTAATGTTTGGATGGTTAACATGTCTAAAAAGAGACATCTAACTTTTTTCCAGTTTGTCTTAACAGATAAAAGCAGTTGTGTGATGCAGTCACATAAATTTAAATATTTCTAAGTTTTCACTCACAACAGTGCTGTATCATGCAACTCATGTAATAGTGTCTGTGGAATGCCTTGCAAACTAGTGTCATGAGAGTTTGAGAACTGTAAGATCTTTTAGCAGTATTTGTTCTGGGACATGAATATTTGGCTTGCATGGACCAACTATGCTTCTGTTACAGAAGGAGTTGATGCAGCTTTATAAAGTTCTTCACAATGTGCCTCTGAATTTTGTTGTAAGATGTGTGTACATGTCATAGTTTAAGGAATTACTTTTACCTTTTTATTTTGGTACTGTTTTTAGTGACAACAGATACTCAATACACACAAACTGTTTGCAGCTTGCTTGCTGCCCTTGCATCCATGTATACATTTGTGTGTGTTTCTCTTATTGTATTGAGGTTAGGACTAATGAAAGAAGTGGATGGACTTGTGTTAAAACGGTAGGATCAGAATTCTGTCGCCCATATGCAGCTCTTACTTTTAGGATAACATAAGGCTCATCCACATGTTTAAGCTGAACTATACCAGATTAATAGGCTGCTCACATGAGACGCTTGTAAATATGTTGAATGCTGTACATGTGAAGTGATTTTTGTGCTCATAGGATCTGTGTAGGTTGTGGTGTAGCAGTGATTGGTACTTTGCGGATGGATATGTATTGGTCACTCTTCTCTGAGATGGCTTGGAATTTAAAAGGTGGTTAAAATAACAGAAAGAGGTGTGGTGGGGGTAATTTCTCTGTGTGGATCTTGCTGAGAATGCAAGATATCCAAGATGCATTACGGAAAAGGCGATGGACTGTATTTAAATAACTAGCTCTGTATGACCTGTGAGATCCAAACCACCCTCCCCCCAGCATATGCACATCCTAGGAAGTGTGCAATAAGGACTTCATTGTGTTATTGCAAAATTGATGCATAAAAATGTGGTTTGAACTATTTTGGAACCACCACAATCCGCGATGGTGGTGCTGCGGTAGCATTGTCGCCTCACAGTAAGACGCTGTCCAGTTCGATTCTCAGCTAGAGCATCTTCTGCGTGGAGACATGCGTGAATGGGTGTACCTTCGTTGAAGGTTGTGCGTCAGGGCTGGTAACTCGGCACGTAAAAATCAACTACCAATCATTAGCGGACAGGAGTTCCGCTGTGGCGACCCCTAACTGGGAAAAGCCGAAAGACAAAACAACAACAATCCATCTAACCCTATCTGCCATGTTGGTCTTTATAAAGGCTCACACAAATTAGTAAGTAATGTGTTGCATTAAAGACTTGCACTATTTGGTAACTGTTTAGTCTTTATCATTTGAAACTTAAGCCTCTCAGTGACCAAACCAATTTGTCATTTGTAACTTAAGCCTGTTGGTAATCAAAGCAATTATATTTGGCAAGTGCCCATATATCAGGTAAATTCCATAGTTTTATATGATCCTTAGAAAGAATGTCTCCAATTTTGAAATTTGGAAACTTAGACTTCTGGTCGAATTGAACGCCTGGTAAGCTGTTTAGACTGGGTGCCCCCAATAAAATTTACTTGAATTATAATTTCTACATTTCCACCTAAATAACTGTACATTCTGCATGCACGGTGCACTCTTTTTGTCTTTTTACTGGTGGTTCATGTGTTACTTATTTATGCTAAACTCCATAGCATTCATGTTACTAGTTTGGGTAAAGCCTGCATTTGGTAAGTACAGTTCAGCTACATTCTACAAAGACTTGAGTTTTTAATACAAAATACATGAGAATATTTTCCATGCAACACGTACTATTAAATTTTATATAATTCTACTCTATAATTCTACTAGGCAATCTCACATTTTATATGTAGATATCTTATATCCTTCCTGTTTTGCACAGTCTATTTCTTGCAATATTGTATATTTTTTAATTTCTTTTACTGTGATTTATTATTTTTAGTTAGTATTTATCACTTGATCCCATAATTACCATTGACTGTTGTTCATTCTTTCCATGTGCTCTTCTCAAATTAACTCAATTTTTTAATTGTCATATCGACTACCTTAGTCCACATGGGCTTTTCAAGTTTTCTTTTTACTTGTGAAAGCTTTGGTTTTGGTAAGTGATGCTGCTGTGTCATTGGGATGCATAGCTAAAAGTATCCAGGCATTCAAGCCCTAACATTACCAAGTCCCTACTCAGTATTTACGGTCAAGTGTGTTCACTTTCTTAAAGTTTTTCAACTCATTTTTCCAATTTTCCAAATTCCGACAGACCCAAAAGATTTGTTCCCATATCCCTCTTTTCCCCCTTGTGACATCTCCCAACACTCTTCATTCCTGTGGGAATATCTTCTGTAGTCTGCTTGGCTAATGCGAGCATTTCCTTGCAAACATCCCAAATTTTCTAGATCATACTGTATATTCAGGGGCTAAACATATTAGTCCATTGTTTCACTTGGTCTGTATTAGTATCTTGAACGATTTGAACATCGAATCAATGTTGATCGACACATATTGTTCGAAAGCACTAATCAGCGAAACCACTAAAGATCTAAAGATTACATTTTGAATTGTCATAGTTGGCCAAGTCACGTTACTAAGTATCTGATGTCGTGACGTTTATCTTGTACTTATCATAAGCTGTCTATTTTTACACTACTTGAAATAGTTAAGAAATACTAAATGTAAATAGTATGTATGGTAGGAATATAAGTTTATTTCATTAAATATTGTGGAAATTAGTAATAGTTCTTTCGGACATAAAA
The DNA here is from genome assembly GCF_019279795.1 of Protopterus annectens. Lineage (NCBI taxonomy): Eukaryota > Metazoa > Chordata > Ceratodontiformes > Protopteridae > Protopterus > Protopterus annectens. The sequence goes on along the minus strand of NC_056751.1, from coordinate 630,576,433 downwards.
GGTAAATAATTGAGCAATAGAAGGCACTTCTTGAAGTAATTAGTTGTGCGCTACACACACACTGTCAGAGACTGCAATGGCTAATGCACCGCTGTTGCTATGTTGTTAAAAATATAGTGCTCTGAGAGTATATCTTGTATGCACCGTTCACTAGGGTATGTTTTGTTTAATTTAGTTTGCCACTTTTTTTCTTGTAAGGTTGCTTCAGGGATTATAGAAGTAAATATAGGTATAGACTAGGTCAGGTGTGTATTTATATATTAGATTTCATTTCACTGTTCATAATGAGATCGCGGTACAGTGAAGATCGGAAAATTTGCCCTTTCGTCCCCTGTAGTGCGATCTCGGAGTTGGTATAAATAATTAGCAGGGGGGTGCAGCCACTCACAAGAACAAGTTCGCTGAATGGCATTTCGATGTCAAATGCCATTCGCTGTATTGAGGATATAATATAGAGCCGTATATTTATATTTCACATTTTTTTGTTTATATTGACTGCAATACTAGGAACCAGTGTTGACCAACTAATGTTTGACAATTTGAGTTTGTCATTTAACATTTTGGTTAATAGTGTGATCGAGAAATGTGTCTCAGTATTCTAAGATTCAACACTGTAGTACTTAGAGTCTCTAATATAGACCCGTTTCACTGTGATCTGCTACCTTAGCTTCTCCTTTAAACTTATCCTTAACCTGCCTGTTTGCTCTTACATGCTCTACACATTTTAATGTGCTGTTAGTCGTAGCTTTTGTTAATAACTTCATTATCTCCAGTATTTTCTTTTCCTTCTACTGTCCTTTGATTATGTTTAAACTGTGTAGTCATCCTGTGCATGCCAAATGCAGTCTGGCCTGTAATCTAAAAATATATCTTTGGCTGTTCCAGTTTCATTATTTTTCCTTCTAGCACTATTTGCTGATCGTATCTTGGTGGTATTTTCACTGTTCTTTATTTTAGCTGCCGTTACCTTCCATTGTCTTTTTCCTTAGTTTCTATACCTACTGAGGCTAGTTGGAATTTCCTCTTTTAATTTGCCTGTCAAAGAGTTCTGATCATAAAGTTCTGCATTCCTTTCTTCGTCTCTGATGAGCATCTTTATGTAAAACCTTAGCCTATTTTTTTCCTCTATCCTACCCTATCCTTTGCCTCAGTCACTGATTTCCATTTACGGTTACAATTCCTATGTTTGTATATAATCTGATCTGTGTTAAATGTCTGACTGGGAGACTCCTTGTATGACTGGCAATATTATTCCATTACACTGTAGGCTTTTATTGCTAAAAATATTTTCATTCTTTCTTTATACTCCTTCATTCTTCGGGTTTTGCAACTTGTGCCATTCTGTATAGAACACCAGAGTACAAGAAACGTGTTAGGGCCTGTTTGTATCCATAGTCCTCCTCTTCCATTGTCAGTTTTATTTTCTGTTCTGCTTCCTTTCACACATCTTTTGCTGCGTAGCCTGTTACCTTATTCCTTAGCTAGATTCCCAACTATTTGATTTTCTTATGTCCCCACAGGAGGGGGTGTGATCACATTGGGTCACTTGGGGCACAATTTAATACTGTTGCCTTTGTTTTGCTTTTGTTTATTTTATATCCTGCCATTTTTTGTCATTAACAGTATAAGTACCTTGAATATCTCTTGTTTTGGATTTGTTATATATAAAACTAAATCCTCTACTAATGACAGTCTTTCTTGTCTACTATACCAATCGTATCCCTGTCTTGCACACTCAGCATTAATGGCTAAGTTTGTGAGTCTATAAGAGAGACTTTGTGTGTGTGTATATATATATATATATGTATGTATATCTATATATATATATATATATATATATATATATATATATATATATATATATATATATATTGTGTATCTATATATATGTAAAACCGATATAATCTCCAGTAAGAGACCGGTCAGCAGCGGGATACCTCAAGGCTCTGTGCTGCAGACCACTCCTATTTGGCATCTATGTCTCGGAGTTAAAGGGTAATGTCCAGCACCTTTGGCTGACCAAGTCCACAGACCCCTTCAAACTGGAAGCTATCCCAGATTCCTCCCATGACACAAACATCCCCCATTTAATTTTGTCAGATGCTTTTTCAGCAGCGAGCTGCATCACTAGCAGTCTTTCTTTATGCAATTCTGGTTGCCATTGTGTCATTAAGGTCTTACTGATATCACATGTTTTGCCTTTTAGGTTAATCATTTTGTTAATGTAGTCATAAAGATTTTAAAGTTGTGATTCAATATTGAAATTGACCTGTAAGAACTCCTGGTCTGCCATATCTTTCCCTTCTGTACAAATTGGTACCATTACCACAGTTGTCAGAACCTGAGAATCTCTTCTCCTTCCATAATGTTGCTAATTAAGGCATATCTTAAACCAAGAAATTTTTTTACCTCCTGTGTTCCAAATTTTTACTGGTATTCTGTCAAGCCTGGATGTTTAGGATACATAGGGTGACTTACAAGAGTGGAGGAAGATGCACACAGGTGGATTATATCCTATGAAGGAGGGCTAGTCTGAAGGAGATTGGAGAATGTAAAGTGGTGACAGGAGAAAGTGTAATTAGGCAGCATAGAATGGTGGTCTGTAGGATGATGGTGATAAAGAAGAGGAGGACAAGTGCGAGAGCAGTGCCAAGGATCAAATGGTGGAAGTTGAAAAAGGGCGATAGTGAGATGGAGTTCAGGGAAGAGTTAAAACAGGTACAGGGGGTCAGTGAAGAGTTACCAAATAGCTGGCTAACTACAGAAGAGATGGTAAGGGAGACAGCTAGAAAGGTGCTTGGTGTTGCATCTGGACAGAGGAAGGAGGACAAGGAGACCTGGTGGTGGAATGAGGAAGTACAGGAGAGTATACAGAGGAAGAGGCTGGCAAAGAAGAAGTGGGATTGTCAGAGAGATGAAAGTAAACAGGAGTACAAGGAGATGAGCATGGCAAAGAGAGAGGTGGCAAAGGCTAAGGATAAGGCATATCGAGAGTTGTATGAAAGGTTGGACACTGAAGAGGGAGAAAAGGACCTGCATCGATTGGTTAGACAGAGGGACTGAGATGGGAAAGATGTGCAGCAGGTAAGTGTGATAAAGGATAGTGAGGGAAATGTACTCACAAGCGAGGAGTGTGTGTTGAGCAGATGGAAAGAGTATTTTGAGGGGGCTGATGAATGAAGAGAATGAGAGAGAAGGTTGGATGATGTGAGGATAGTGAATCAGGAAGTGAAACGATTAGCAAGGAGGAAGTACGGACAGCTATGAAGAGGATGAAGAATGGAAAGGCTGTTAGTCCAGATGACATACCAGTGGAAGCATGGAAGTGCTTAGGAGAAATGGCAGTGGAGTTCTTAACCAGATTGTTTACTGAAATCTTGGAAAGTCAGAGGATGTCTGAGGAGTGGAGCAAGTGTTTTGGTACCTATTTTTAAGAATAAGGGTGATGTGCAGAGTTGTAACTACAGAGGGATAAAGCTGATCAGTCACAGCTTGAAATTATGGGAAAGAGTAGTAGAAGCTAAGTTAAGAAGGGAGGTGATGATTAGCGATCGGCAGTATGGTTTCATGCCGGGAAAGACTACTACAGATGCGATGTGTGCTCTGTGACTGTTGGAGAAATATAAGGAAGGTCAAAAGGAGTTGCATTGTGTCTTTGTGGACTTGGAGAAAGCATATGATAGGGTGCCTAGAGAGGAGTTGTGGTGTTGTATGAAGAAGTCAGGAGGGGCAGAGAAGTATGTAAGAGTGGTACAGGATGTGTACGAGGGTAGTGCGACAGTGGTGAAGTCTGCAGTGTGAGTGACAGATCCGTTTAAGGTGGAGGTGAGATTACATCAAGGATCAATTCTGAGCCCTTTCTTATTTGCAATGGGTGTGACAAGGATGGACAGGCTTAGGAATCAGTATATTAGAGGGTCAGCTCAGGTTGGACAGTTTGGAGACAAAGTCAGAGAGGCGAGATTGCGTTGGTTTGGATGTGCTGAGGAGGGATGATGGGTATACTGGGAAAAGGATGCTAAGCATGGAGCTGCCAGTTAAGAGGAAGGTCTAAGATAAGGTTTATGGACATGGTGAGAGAGGACATGCAGGCGGTTGGTGTGACAGAGCAATATGCAGAGGACAGGAAGAAATGGAAACAGATGATCCGCTGTGGCGACCCCTAACAGGATCAGCCAAAAGAGAAGAAGATTCTGTCAAGCCCTGGATGTTTACCTGATCTGTTTTATTGCTATTTTCATTTGCTCAGTAGTTATTTTTCTAAATAATTTCTGCTCTTTTTCATTCATCTGAGCTATATTCACTGTTGTCAAGAAAACTTTTGGCATAGCTTCCAAGACTGCTCTCCTTTGCTGTCATTTATAAAGTGGTGTGTAAATTTCCGAATATTTTTAGGATGTTTGTTGGATCTATTTTCATCTTTCTTGTAGTTGTATAACTTAATTTAGTAATGCACATTTTGTATCCCTAACACTTGGACTAGTAGTTTACATTTTTTAGTAACTTCAAAATTTGCTTTGATGCTGTTTTCTTGTTCTCATTTAAGTTAGTTGAATGTTCTTCCACTTGATTATTGGACCTTTTTAGCTGCTCTCATCCCCGATCCGTCATCGAACCTAGTTTCTCCTGACCTTTTTTCATTTTTTCCAGTCTTCATAACAGTTGCGACTTCCCACTCACTCTTCCCTGTCTTTCATGTTCACAAAGTGTTTGAAGCTGTTCATTCTCTTCCATCTATCCACCAGGTCTTCTGTGTTTTCTTTGGTTTGAGATAGTAATCGATTTTATGTTTCCTGAGCCCAACCCTGAAAACTTTGCTTTTTCATTAAGTGAATGGGGATGCACCACTGCTGTGAGAAAGCTTATTGTTTAGCTGTGTCTTGGTGATATTTCAGGCACATAACTGCATATACTGGGTTAAGTGCTGTGATGCATATGTAACCATCTCCCTTCCCATTTGTTTTACATTAGAAAAAAATTTGAAAACTTTTTATTAAACCCCATCCAAAATAAATTTAGTAAATACTGTGTTAACATTGTAGGAATGCTGTAAAATGTATCCATAGACTTTGACGCATTTCCATGCATGCATAGTGGTCACCTTTTAGTCTCTAGACGCACTTCATACTTTCTCTGAGTTGGTATTTGGGTTAAAGTTTATCTTTTATCATCTGTGGCATTCTTGTAAGTGAAGTGGGATTTTTAAGCGTTTTTGTTTCAGAAAACATGCAGCTGAAAATGTTAGCCACATGCACAAAATATTGTTTAACACTGTGCACCATATACTGTGGTTTAAATGTAAGTGACTAAACATGACCAATACAGTTTAAGATAATGACGCATGGTCTTATAATGTTTAGATGTGTTTGTAACCTGTTAAATCTTTGTTCCATTGGTACTTTAAATCTGTCCAGATGATATATTTCCATGCAAAATGTGTACATAGTTTCTGTCCTGTTTGCACACTAGTGACATCCACTATTCCAAAGATGTTTAAGTACTTTTCAATGTATCTTGTAGCTTCTGCTATTTTATAACTTCTATGACCTTCTGAGGCGTACTCCTTGTCATGTATCACAATGTGAGAGTGTTCAATCTCGCCTTTGTTCTTACACATGGGTTCGGAGCCGATCCTCGGCTCCGTGCCGGCCGACTGCAAGCTCTGCATCGAGAAGAAGCTCGAGGACATCTAATACCCACAATCCCCCTCTGCCTTTACCACAGATCTAGTTTGCCGCTGCTGCAGTACGCATCGCTGGAGACTAGCTCGGGGCTGTTCAGATAAGATTTTTTATCTATTCTGTACTATTTTCAGAAAGTTTCTTTAAATTCTAGTTACTTAAGTAAGAGTAGGTGTGTGAGAGTCAAGAATTCTCTATACTTAGAATAAGTTAACTTGTTAACTTTCGAGTTAGAGTTTTTCGGGGCCTACCCCTTCTTGGACTTGTGACTAAAACTTTTGTAGTCTTGCCTTTTTGGCAGTTATTACTGGATTAGACTTCGGATTCGACTTCTTTGACTAAAAACTTGTGGTAGTCTTGTTTTTAGCTTATCAAACAGACTCTTATTCCCGGATTTGACATTTTTACTGGATTGGACTCTTTACTGGACTGGACTGTCTTCTCATTTGTTAATATGTCTGAAAAGATGAAATCTGGTTTTAAACGTTGTCAGTGTGGCCAAAAAATGTCGGTCACAGACAACCACAGTTCCTGTGTCTACTGTCTTGGCCCTCTCCACTTACAAGAGGACTGCTCTATTTGTCACTCTTTTAGTGGGAGGGTCATGACAGATAGGCGCAGGAAACTGATGGATAGAGGATTGCTGAAACCCTCTTTCCAGGAGGCTTTGGATGCTTCAGACCAGGCATCCAAGTCTTGAAGGTCGAAGCGTCGGAGCCAAAGACATCGGCTCCGAGCTCTTCGAGTCTAGTTAGATCACCGGTTCCACAGACTTGGGCCGAGTGTTCAACTGTTGGCAGTTTCGAGCCTCGAGTCTTGGAACCGGTGACGGAGCTCCCTCCACCGACTCTGTTGAGGTCGGCTCCGTCTTCGATCCCTTCGACTCGTTCTTCTAGAGCCCTTTCCGACACCGGCGTGGACCGTGTGGTGCAGAAACTTATGGAGCATACGGCCTGTCCAAGCTTATTTTGGTCTCCTCTCAGTTGATGTCGAGACTTGAAGGCCTGCCACTATCTCCATCTGTTCCTCCTCCGAGACCTGTTCAGTCTTCGGAGCCGGAAGAAGCTGACCTGATGATTGTGGAGCCCTCGGTGCCAGAACCGTCTTTTCTCGGTCGGCACCGTTTACCTCGACTCCATCCGATCCGGTACCGGAGTCTCGGGCCCGAAGATCTGTCCTTGGTTCCGGGACCGAGAGTCGGACCGATGTTTCGGTTCCGACTCTCCCTCGGGCCTCGCACGGATCGATTCGGTTCCGTCCTCGGGGTCGGTGCCTTCGGTTCCTGTTTCGGGGATTCTTCCCATTTCTTCGGAACCGGGGGATACCTCGACCCGGGGGCCTTCGACCTCATGAGGAAGGTGTTGTCTACCCAGACAACCACATCAGCAGGTACAGCTTCTCCTCCCCACAAAGGACCGTTATCCTCCTCTGCACCCACGGCCACGTCCAAGCGTCGGGCACCAGTGTCTCAGCCACCCCTGGAGGGTGCCCCCTCTTCCTCGGAGGCTTCTTCGGATGCTCCCCACGAAGAAGTTCCTAGGAAAAGACTGTGTAAGAGGAGACACTTGGATTCTCCACAAGAATCCTTGACATCTGATACTGACTTAGATGAGTCAGAAGGGTCCCTAAGTCACCTTCAGAGGATGTCTCTTTTCTGACATCTTGAGATCCTTAAACAGAGAGGTGACTGGCAAGCCCTCCCCCCTTCTGAGGATGAGTCAGTTTTGCTGAAGGCATTTGGTGCCCGTCCTTCCTCCTCCTGGGTCACTCCGCCCTTTGATGAGTTAATGGAATTAATTGCTCGAAGGGCGTGGGAGACTCCTGACACGGTGGAACCTGTCCCTAGGAAGCCAAATAAGTACATCACGGCACCACAGGACAAAGCTTACCTTACCAAAGGAGTTCCAGTAGACACCATGGTGGTGGCAGCGGCCACGAAAAAGGAGATGTCGGAGTCTTCCTCATCTGTCCATCCGCCTAACAAAGATTCTAGGACCATGGACAGATATGGGAAGCGCATTTTCAGTTCAGCGGCTTTCTCTATGCGTTCCCTGAACTATTTGATCCATTTTACACGTTTACAGAGGGATCTAGTCAAAGAGTTGGGAGATACCCTCCAGGGTGCTACAGATGCCGCTGTCTCAGAGAAAGTTACAGCGCATCTCAACACCCTTACGTCCATTGTGAACTCGTCCATGAGGCTGATATCCTATGCAGCCGAAGGATCGAGTAGGGCAGCGGCTTCAGCGATTGCTCTTCGTAGACAATCCTGGATGCGCTTATGTTCGCTTATGGAAGCCTTCAAGTCTTCCTTTACTAACGCCCCATTTGATGGAGCCACACTTTTGGGCCCTAAAGTAAAGGAGACTCTTACCCGGTGTGAACAGGAGGGAAAGACTCTGTCTGCTGTCGGAGTCCGTTTTCCACCCTTCCAGACCGTACCCCAAAGGGCAACGTGGTGGGAAAATGTGGTTTCAAAACCTCAAGGATCTTTCCAAACACACAGGGTGATGCCCCTCTAGAGGCAGAGGGGGCAGAGGTGGAAGACACCGCCCTGGCGGCAGAGGGGTCCGCAAAACCAAGGTGACAGGGATAACCTCCTGGCAAACCTTTTCAGCACTCCTGAGAGGAGGCCTGACTGTCCTGCTCTGGAGGCAGTCGGGGTCGCTTAGCTTTATACCCTCAGGCCTGGCAAAACCTTTCTTCAGACAATTGGGTAAAAGCGTTGTTACCAGAGGTTACAAAATCCCATTTCTATCCACCCCATTCCAAAGAAAAACTCCCAGATGTACCACCCCATCTGCGAGACCCAGCAGCTACAGAAATTTCAAAGCTGCTAAGAAAAAGAGTCATCCAACCAGTCCCAGCGGACCAAATAGGATTCGAACTTACTCAAGGTTCTTTTTAGTTCCAAAGAAAACAGGGGACTGGAGGCCAATTCTGGACCTAAGTCATCTCAACACCTTTGTCAAGAAGGAAAAGTTCGAATGGTCACGCTTCAATCGATCCTTCCATTCTTACGGAAGGGCGACTGGATGTGCTCAATAGATCTGAAGGACGCACACTACCACATCAAAATGGCCAGAGCGTCCAGAGATCACTTGCGCTTCGGCTGGGAGCCAGTCACTATCAGTTTCGAGCCCTGCCCTTTGGCCTGACCACAGCCCCAGGGTCTTCACCAAATGCATGGCAGTGGTAGCGTCTCATCTGAGGCGCCTAGGATTCCAGGTGTTTCCGTATCTGGACGACTGGCTCCTGTCTGCCACCACCAGGCGTCAACTGATACAAGCCAGGGATTACTCCTACAACTTTGTACACACCTTGGCATTTCAGTAAATTTGAAAAATCTTTGCTACAGCCATCACAGCATATCTTATTTATAGGAGCGGAATTGGATAGCGTCAGTTAGTTCTAAAACTTCCGACAGAAAGAATACTAGCACTTCAATTCAACATTTCCTTCTGCTGTCGTCCAGAAAATCCCCAGCAAAATTGTTCTGAAAGTTTTGGGTCTCATGGCAGCTTCTCTCATAGCAATACCATTGGGAAGACTGCACATGAGAGTGCTACAATGGCTTCTATTTGCACAATGGTCATTCCAACAACTTCCACTGACTCACGAAATTTTGATAACGAAAACATGCAAATCACACCTAATGTGGTGGTTACAGACTTGCAACCTATCCGGCGGAAGACCATTTGTGCTACCCACACCGTCAGCGACGATAACCACGGACGCTTCCCTGATAGGGTGGGGGGGCATCTTTCAGGGACAGACAGTCCAAGGCGAATGGACCAATCTGGAGTACAATCTGCACATCAATGTTCTGGAGTTGAGGGCAGTGTTTTTGGCGTTGCAACACTTTGCTCCCCTTCTTCCTCCAGGGACCATTGCAGTTCAGACAGACAACATGTCCGTAGTCTGGTACATAAACAAGCAAGGGGGAACCAGGTCCTACCAACTATGCAGAGAGGCCATGAGAATTTGGCAATGGGCAGAGTCCACCAGTTCGCTTTCTGATCGCAACGCACATCCCGGGTCATCCAACGTCATAGCCGACAGGCTGAGCAGGGCAATACTATTGCCTCACGAGTGGTCCCTCAAACAGTCAGTTGCGGAAAAGATTTTTTGCAAATGGGGCCAGCCTACCTGCGATCTGTTTGCGTCTCCAATGAACGCCAAATGCAGGAGCTACTTTGCCCTATTACCCTCCAGGGAAGTCCCAAGGGACGCTGGTGCACGATTGGCCCCGGGTCTCCTATATGCTTTTCCTCCATTTCCCCTGATTACAAAGTTTCTGCAGAAAGCAAACAACCTTCAGAGGACTATAATTCTCATTGTCTGCTCTGGCCTCGTCAAATTTGGTTCCCCTTTCTCTTGCATCACCGCATTCGGGACCTTGGATGCTGGACCCAGAGCCAGATCTACTGACTCACTCGTCAGGAGTTCCTCACCCATCCCTGGAATCTCTCCTTCTAGCAGCTTGGCTGCTCCTTCCCTTTTAGCCAGGTCAATTCCCTTACATCGGTTCATGATGTTTTGGTAGCTTCTCATAAAGATTCCACTACAAAGACTTATACTAGTAAATGGAAACGTTTTGTCTTCTGGCCGGAGTCACATCAGTTGGACCCTGTTACAGCTCCGTTGAATAAGGTCTTAGAATTTCTAACCGAATTATTTCAGGAAGGAGCTTCTCCGGCTACCTTAAGAGTACAGTTGGCTGCCATTTCCAGCTATCATATAGAAGAAAGTGGTGCACCTATTATGGCTCACAGACTCTGTAAAGCCTTTTTAAAAGGTTCCTTTCATATCAGACCACCAGTCAGAAGCCCGACATCACCGTGGAATTTAAATTTATTGCTCTCTAAATTGATGCTACCACCCTTTGAACCAGCTTCAAGTTGCACTTTGAAATTTTTGTCATGGAAAACATTATTTCTAGTGGCTATTACATCGGCTAGACGGGTGTCTGAGCTGCAGGCCCTTTCGGTCAAACATCCCTATTTAATTTTTCATTCTGACAGAGTATCCCTACGCACTAATCCATCCTTTCTTCCCAAGGTTTGTTCTACTAGTAATATTAATCAGTCCATTGAATTACCCACCTTCTTTAAAGACCACTCTAATAAATTAGAGTATATGTTGCACAAATTGGACGTCCATAGACAACTCAGATTTTATTTGGATAGAACAAAAGATCACAGGAAATCTGATCAGCTATTTATAGCTTTTGCTGACAGCAGAAAGGGTCTTGCAGTTACGAAACGAACTCTTTCTAAGTGGCTAACTGATTGTATCATTTATGTTTATGAAAATTCTGATCAAACATTATCAGCAAAACCCAGAGGACATTCTACCAGATCAATTTCTACATCTTTGGCTCATGCAGCTCGCTTACCTTTAGACATCATTTGTGCGGCTGCTACTTGGGCTAAACCACATACATTTATTTCTCATTACAAAGTGGACAGGGTTTCTAGGGATAGGGCAACCTTTGGTTCCACTGTGCTCAAGAACGTTCTCCCTTGAGTTCCTCAGGATCATGGAGCTAGGGACGCTACCCATGTGTAAGAACAAAGGCGAGATTGAACACTCTCACATAAAGAAGTTATGTCCTTACCATAACGTTCCATGTGGAGTGTTCATCTTGCCTTGGTTATTACACTCCCACCCTTCCCCTTAGGAAGAACGCTCGATTTGGTGCCTGGTCTGGAGTATTCTCCTTCTGCTGTTGCAGTGTTGGTGTTGCTATCATACCCTTGGTATGTTTGTATATATGTAATTATGTATATAGTTTGGCATGTATGCGTGATTGTTGTCTGGTTTGCTTGCAAACTAGATCTGAGGTAAAGGCAGAGGGGGATTGTGGGTATTAGATGTCCTCGAGCTTCTTCTCGATGCAGAGCTTGCAGTCGGCCGGCACAGAGCCGAGGATCGGCTCCGAACCCATGTGTAATAACCAAGGCGAGATGAACACTCCACATGGAACGTTATGGTAAGGACATAACTTCTTTTTCTAGTCACTCTGCATAATTAATATTTCTTTCTTTAAGCTGATTATTTCTCCTAAAATAGTTAACTCCCAGTTTTTTATTTTTGAGGGTGAGTACAGTCTGTGTAATTCTTTACCAATAACTGCCTAAAACAGATCCGTCATGCATATTTTCTTTTATCCTCAGTCTTATCACCTGTTTCAGTATGGGTGCTGAATCCTTTCCTTCTACTGCGCTTAACTAACTTCATATTCTTGTGGCATTCACATGAGTTTCTTGAAACATTACAACTTGTACTTCAATTCTAAAATGTAATTGTACTTAAATTCTAAAATGTAAGCCATCATTTTTTTTTTCAAAGCTTACCCAGTCCATTTACGTTCCACAACATTTTATTCAAATGAACCATTTAGTAAGTTATTCTATCTCCCTTTTCATTCAGTTTTTTCTATCTTTAATATTTCATCCTGGTTGTACATTTAATGTATATAAGCTTTTTTTCCTTTTCTCTCCTTTTATCCTTTATTCTTGTTTCCAGATCACATTCATGGTTATTTTTTCATTCTTTTGCTACAACAATTTTTACTATTCCATATCTTAGCCCTCCCAATCCCTTCCCTCAGATGACTAACTAGCAACCTTAAGTACATTCCTGTATTTTTATATATTTTTTTCTTAGTTGAAATAAGCATTCCAAAAAGGCTACATGAAAATTTGGTTTGGCAAGAGGGTCATGCAAACAGAGTAATCTTAACTGTATTCATTACAATCAATTGTTTTTCCTTCCTTGCAGGATTACTGTACACTGCCACAAACTCCATCCTCTGATCATAATAACTCTTGTGCTTTAAAGGGGCAAAGTTGTTTGCGCTTGCATTATTCTATCCAAAGCTGTCTCTACCAGTTCTGACTCAAATCTTTCTATCAGTGTCCAACAACTCCTAAACTCAGACTTAGTTGACAGTCTAACTATAACCATTGCTCCATGATTTGATTTTGTTTTCCCAGAATATTTTTTCCATTTTCTAAGAAACCAGATGTAGAATTTTACTTATGGGGCCCTTTGCAGACAGGTTTCTCCATTTACTGCACTAATAACCTAAAAGGTTAAAGTGCTTAAGTCCAGACTATGGGGAAACCCATGTGTGCGTTTAAAGCTTCATGATCTACCTCAGTGAACCTTCTGTTGCTGACGCAGCAGTGCAGCATAAGGAGGGTGCTGAACTTGAGTGTGCTGTCCTTTTGATGAAACATTAAACTGAGGCCCCATGTGCCCGAGTTGATAGATCAGGAGGGTATAAAAGATAACGTGGCACCTATCGAAAAGAGTAGAGTTCCTTCATAAACAACAATAGCTCTCTCTAACAACTTATTTACAAGTCTACATATATAAAGATATACAAAATTGTTTATACAGAAGAGGATCATAGGAGATTACTAGGCTAGTGACCCCAGGGCCCTTACAAGCCTAGCCAAGTTCAACCCGTGTTCCCAAGGGTGTTTGGTTCAAGCAGACACAGCACCCATTTCCCCTGTCCAAGAGGGACACAGGTGAAACCCCAGGGTGAATTTCTGGTTACCCATCCAGTTGTCCAAATTGCGCTTAAATAGGACCAACGAGAGGCTTTGTTTAACATGAATAGGAAGCTTGTTCCAAAGGTGGGGCTACCTCTGTGAGACAAATATGCCTTTCCAGCAGGTTCTGTTGATGTCACATACCAGGTCAAGTTCTTTTGAGCGAGTGACCCGTGTGGCTTTTGACCTGTGAATGTGCCGCATGTCCATCATAGCTGAGTCAGAGATTGCTCTCTGAGCAGTCTGTATAACACAGAGCAAAGTGACAATGATTTCTGTCTGTCCACATCTTGAAAACCTTGAATTTTCTCCGTAAGGAACCTTTGTGGTCTCCCCAATTGTTGCAGGTGTTTGGAAAGGAATATACCAAAGGGAGAATTGTATATTCTTATTGGCCTGATGAGGGAAGAGTATTGGGGGGGGTTATAACCTTTTTTTTTTTCTGGAGGCAATGCCCTTACTTATGAGCAATAGAAAATGCCCTTCATACGACTGAGGAGACACAGTGATTGAAGTTTTGTCAACCTGTGTGCTCAGATCTCTCACCACTGACTGTGTGCTTAGGGCATTGCTGTTGATGTGGTAGTTTGTAGTAATATCACTTTTGCCAATGGGAATAACACATTTTTTTGCATTGTTTAAGACCATGACTTTGGCACCAGTCGTTAGTCTGCCCAAGACCTTCTTGCAGGATGTTGACATCACTAGGGGTTTCAGTGATAGCTCCCAGTTTATAGTCATCAGCAAACTCTGTCATCCACAGTCCTTTAGTTTTAGATGACCACAGATGTATAACCAATTCCAAAAACGACAGCCAGTAGATCCAAAAACGAAGAAATTTATTGTAGTAACAGCTGTAAAGCACAAACTTTACTTCTCTCTAGTGCCTCGCAAATGCCTTTAACAGAGTACCGCCATACCAATTTTCAACTGCATTTACTAAAACAGAGTCAATAAAACAATTAAGAACAACTCATTACAAGAGCCATTTCCAATTAATCTTTGTTTAACCCTTTAGGGTGCAAGTTGTTAAATTTTAAAATACAAAGTGCTTATTTACATTGTAATTTACTTTTTAAACACACACCCCTATCACAATACACTTTTTCCAAAACAGTACCCTTTAATTTACTCCCATCACTGTTATGATACATTTTAAAATGTAATTCTAATGGGCTTTCCACCTTCTCATTTCTAATATTTCTGAACTGTTCTAAAAATCTAACACGAAAACTCCATTTAGATTCTCCTATATAAAATAAATTACATTCACATGTAAGCACATAAATAATTCCTTCTGTCAAACAACTCAAATTTCTGTCCATTTTATATTATTAAAAGTACATACTGTGTGACTACATATATTACAGTGACCACAAGCTCGAAAACCTAAATTTGATAAAGGTTTATACATCCTTGTTACAGGAAAATTAAACTGTGCGTGCACTAATATATCTTTAATACTTTTGCCCCGTTTATATGACACCATAGGTCTTTGAGGCAATAATCCTCCCAAAAAGGGATCCTGTATTAAATAGTTCCAATGGGTCATAACTATTTTAACCAACTGTTCCGTATAGACACCATATGTAGTTACAAAAAGTATTTTATCCACTGGCTTATTGTTTTTATTCCTGTCTGGTCTACCTTTATACTTCACTAATCTTTTATCTTGACTTCCTAGCTTAAGGCTATTATTAGCTTGCTCTACACATTTTTACACCATAACCTCTGTTTTTAAATTTATTACATATTTTTTTCAATTTCTCCCTCTTTTATTCTTCTATCACTAGTTAACCTTGAAATGCGTAACAAATCATAAGGAAGGGCAGATAATAAATGGGAAGGATGGCAACTGGTTCCATATATGAAATTATTTACTCCCTCAAATTTATAATGAACAGAAGTAACAATCTTGTCGTCTCCTGTCTCTAAATTCACATCTAAGAATGTTACTCTTTCCCCACATTGTGCACTATCAAATTTAATTCCAAAAATAATATGATCTAAATTATGAATACATTTATTTACACTAGACCTTCCACCTTCACATAGAAAGATTAAATTGTCTATATATCGGTAGTATTCTACTACATGACTTATAAAAAAAACTCCATTCTGTAAAGGAATTGTACCTCAAAATTCCCCATAAATAGATTTGCGTACATTGGAGCAAAAACTACTCCCATCGCTGTTCCCTTAATTTATTGGTACAAAGTACCATTAAACGTAAAAAAAAAAATTATTTTTGAGACAAAACTGTACTAAATCCATTATATAATGAGTTGGTGGGGTATCTTCCAAATGGAACCGAAGAGCCTCAATACCTAATTCATGTGAGATATTGATATATATATTTCTAACATCTATCACTATCCAGTATCTATTTTCATTCCATTGAATTTTACTCACCTTATCTAAAAAATCAAAGTTTTCTTTAATGTAAGAGGACAAATTTTAATAACGGTTGTTCATGTAACACACTACCAATATTGTGAAGAAAATAATTACATGCGGAAACTATGGGGCAACCTGGGGGATTATTCCTATTTTTATGTAATTTAGGGAGACCATAAAATTTAGCCATAGAGCATTTATCTATAGAACATATAATAGAGTCTCCGGCCAACATGGAGATCCTCCAGAAGGGCCTAAATGAGACTGATGCATGGTGTCAAAGCCATGGTCTCAAACTAAATGCAAAAAAATGTGTAGTAATCCCCTTTGGAAAAAACAGAGTACCTGCAAACTACAACATAGGAGGTAATCCCCTGAAATCTGAAGAAGAAATAAGGGATCTAGGGATCCAAGTAGATAGTCAGCTTTCCTTTGATAACCATGTTGCCATAGTGGTTGGAAAATCCTTCTATGTGACCCATCTGATCACAAAAGGGTTTGCATCAAGATCTAAGGATGTAATGGTGCCCCTTTACTCTTTCCTCATCAGACCCATTATTGAGTACAATGCACCAACTGGAATGTACCTGGCTAGACATCTCCAGCAGTTGGAGAGACCACAGAGATACCTAACCAAGAGGATTACTGGCCTCAAACAGTTGCCCTATGCAGCACGATTGAAAAAGCTAAGACTGTTCTCTGTTGCATACCACTTTCTCAGAGGCGATCTCTGTCTAACGTACAGAGCCATGTCCAATCCAGAATTGTTGAACATGCTCCATCTTAGCAAAACCAAATCTACTCGAGCTACACGCTCTAGGGATATAAACCTCAACACAACAATGAATAGAGCATGCTGGAGGGATTGATTCTCTTCGCAGAGACTTCCCTTACTATGGAACAGGGTCCCGATCTACATAAGACAGAACCCCTCACTATTCCTCTTCAAGAGGAACCTTGATGAGTGGATGGGTAACAGAAAGTTCACACCGGGGATCACACCAACAGCACTACTAGATAGGGGCCAAGGGTACTAGCTGCTAGTACAAGGGTCTAGGGAACTACTAAAGGGCGGTGAATACCGCACAACGTGGCTGGGCTAATATATGCCTTCGGGCCGATAGCCCAGTACCAACCTATGAACCTATTTCTTCTCCACATCTTTCTTGGTAAAATATCCCAATCTGTATCCCCTTTGTATTAATTCATTATAGGCTGACAATGCTATTTCATATTCTTTCAATACTGCAACTCTATACCACCTCACCATTGTTAAGATTATCCATACACATTTTATAATACTGTTCAGCAGTCATAACAACCAATTTATTACCCTTATCTGAAGGTTTGAAAATAATATAATTTCTATTTCTCATACCTTTTAAAGCCTCTCCCATTCATTTTGTGTTAAATTATACATAATATTCTTTTGCTTAAAAACCTTTTGTATAGAATAATTTACCATATTAGAAAAATATTAACTGTTTCATTAGTAAAAGGAGGTATGTAGTTGCTTCTACTGCTAACTTTATCAGTCGGCAATAAACAATAAGCATTCTCAACTTCACAATTTTCAAAAGAGGAATCGCATGAAAAAAATTCAATAGATGCTGTTTCATTCGAAGAATCATTTTCATCAGAAAAGCTAATTATCTCTGTATTATTATCACACTTAGAAAAGGAACATAAATGTAATTTTCTAACTAATTTAAATTTCATGCTCCTCATGTATGTCCATTTCTAAAACATAATTGTACTCTTCATTTCTACATGTGAAACTATTTAGAAAAGTAATTCTTTGTTATGTAGTAGTTTATCAAAATGTGATTTGCATATACAATGAAAATATATATATATATATATGTGTGTGTGTGTGTGTGTGTATATGTGTATATATATATATATATATATATATATATATATATATATATATATATATATATGTACATACACACATTTTTTTTCAGGGTGCATGACCATTATTTAAGATATTTTTCATAAGCATCCTAAACAGCATCACTTTAGGAGAAATATGCACAGTAACAAGCCCTACACGAGTATAGTCTCTTATTAGACCACTAGTGACCAGAACTTTAAAAGTACAGCAATCTGAAAGGGAGACCAGTTTTATCAAGGGATTCTGCAGGTGGACAAGCCACACCAGCATGCCCTTTCCCCTGTCTAGGTAGTTCAGAGATTAAGCCATTTTAAAGAGAAAATTTTACACACAAAATAATTCATTCCCAAGGTGGAGAAAGTAACTTGAGTCTGAATTTATAATGGGGGAGTGTTGGGCGAGCAGCCTGCTGTACTGCAGGTGGTAGGAGGGATTTGTCCTTACTCAAAAAGCCTTCTTTGAGTCACCCTTTGATCACTATCCATTACGTGGATGACCTTTGGCAACATTCTAATCAACAGGAACATAGCAGGCGGGACTTGTGTGAAAATACACTCTAGCAATTATTTTGAATTTACTTGCAATAACTTGCCTTAAACCATGAACCATGCTAGCCATTTTCTTAAAGCTCATCTACACTCCAGCTGGTCCTCATAAGCAGACTCCGTACTGCGGGCTAGTACTGCTGGTAATATATGTAGGTGCAGTGCCATCTCATTTCTGCTACAGGTGTTATCCCTGACACAGCATTCCAACACTACATCAGCTTTCCAGATTGCCCAGACTAATTTCTTGAGTAATCTCATATCACCTAATCTGACAGTTTACACACACATTCTCAGTACCATCAACAAAAGTCTACTCAGCATTCTGTACTCTGGGTGTGGTTTGTGTCCCAGCAGCTTTACTTTGCTTTGCAGTACTGCTGTCCCACTCAGTGCTACCGCACTTCTATTCATCCTTCCAGTCCACAGTACTTAACACTCGCACCCTACAGGTATCCTTTTCTCCATCACTTCTGCCACCATGCTTATCGACATCCAGGGTTTCTCCAATGTCCACTTAGCTCCACGTTGCACCTATATAGGTGCGGGGGAACGGCCATTACCCAAGCCCCTCTGATGGGTAGATGCTTTGTCCTTCAGATGAGATGTTAAACCAAGACACCATCTGTCTGAGTTGATGGTAGCTAAGGTGGACATGAGATCCCATGGCACCTAATGCAAAGAGTAGGAGAAGTTCCCCCAATGCCTTGGCCAAATTTCCTCTAGAAGTATAGATATCCACTCATATCTCCCCTAGAAAGAGGCTACTAGACTAGTGAGACTAAACTGGTTAACAAAGGATAGATGGGTAAATAAACATATGGAAAAATAAATATTTCTCTGGCCCGTATAGTTGGCAGTAACAACTTGATATTTTCTTCCTGCATTGGCAGTTTTACATGATCACAAAGACTTCTGGAGTGGGAGGCCCACTGAAAAAAACTCCAGGTAAATATATTTAACAGAATGAAAAACTAGTCAGACGTAATAAAGTCATAACATTCAGGCACAACATTTGAAAAACTACACATTAGTTTGCCAGAATAAAAACTCAGCAGACATAAAGTCATTGTTCAAGCATAATTTATATGGAAAGCCTGATAATAGGAAGATGCAGCATTATTTACATAACAGGTAGTTATCATAATGATTATTAATATTTTAGAAGTCATGAAATATGGTAACAAATTATATTGGTGAAGGCGTAGGATAGTAAGAATAGAGATTGGTAGTGTGTGATAGAGGGAATAGTAGGAATAGATGTGGAAAAGGTATTAGTGTAACCTCGGGATATGTGCAGAGGAAGGGAGGGTGGGGTGTAGGCTAAGTTAGTAGTGGGTATAGAGAGTGTTGAGGTAGAAAAAGGTACGGGTACCTCAGTCTGGGCTCATACAGGAGCAAATCCAAGCCTTGTTGAAGTTGACAGATCATAGGTAGGTACTAGGCTATTGGCCCTAAGGCCTGTATAAGCCTAGCCAAAAAGGTACCTTGGTTTTCGCCACCCAAGAAAATTATTTTCTTGCACCCCTGTCGAGCAGTGCCACAGAGGTGATCCCCGGGGTGAATTTACCATTTCCCATCCAATCATCAAGATTTTTCTTTAAGAGCGCTAATGAGGAGCTTTGTTTGATATAGATAGGTAGTTTGTTCCAGAGGATGGGAAGTCTCTGGGACAGAAATCTGTCTCCAGCATGTTGTGTTTATTGTGGTGACAAGGTTTAGGTCCCTAGAGCGTGTAGCTTTGAGGGATTGGGATTTCTTTAAGTGGAGCATATCCAACAGCTCTGGGTTTGACATAGCTTTGTATGTTAGGCAGAGATTGTCTTCGAGTAGGCAATATGCAACGGAGTAAAGCTGGATTTTTTTGAGACCGTCTGCGTAGGGCATCTGTTTGAGGCCAGTAATCCTCTGTGAGGTATTTCTGCGGCCTTTCCAGTTGTTGATGTCTTGAGGTACATACCAAAAGGGGCGTTGTACTCTATAATGGGTCTAATGAGTGATGAGTAGAGGGGAACATTGACCTCTTTTTTTCCTGGATGAGAAACCTTTATGTGATGAGGTGTGCAACATATAAGGATTTCCCAACTACTGTGCAAAGTGATCATCAAAGGAGAGACTACTGCCCATCTGTGTCCCAAGGTCTCTTATCACACTTTCGGTGTTAAGTAGCTTATGTGGAGGTGTGTCCATATTCATTAAGGATATCCACACCTCCAGGCTCTCGTTGCTCAGCGTAATGCATCCAAGATTATCCAAGTGCAACTCACTCTGGGCAAGACCGCAATCCAATATAAGGAACGTAAGCTTATACAGCTTACGTTTCTCACATTTTCAGAGTCTAATAATGCTGCTGGGTTTTGGTTCCATACACCGAGAAACAGACCTTCCTCTGCAGCTTTTATATAAAGTCGAGATTAGGACCATTCACTACCACAACTGGGATCTAAGGGACACTGCAGTGGTTAACCCTTCCTCCCTTCATGTCAACTTTGTGTACAGAAAGTCACATCTGCTCTATGATCATTGTTACTGTAACGTGTAATTTTCATTAACTCGTAGAATATAAATTCCTAATATGTATTCTGTAACTAAGCTAAACTAATCATTCAAATAATTTGATACAGTTCAGAACAATATTTTAACATCACTATTAATGTAGCAGAATGGAAACAGGAGATGAAAACAGTCTGTATAACATACAGCTTTATAGTACTTTAAATATAGTCAAAGCAAAACACACTTTACATATTTAAAAAGAAGAGAAAAAAACAGTAAATGAGAATTTACTTCACAAAGAAAACAGGAAAAATACAAATCTGCAAGGCAAGACAGGCAGACTGATTTTCTAAAACTGTGTTCAAAAGTTCATTCCCTCTGAAATAAGCATAACATTCTTTCCCTTTCTACAATATGGGTGGTACGTAAGGTTTATGGAAGTATATTTCTTTTTTCTAAAAGGTGTGCTGTGATGTCCTTCAAGAAGCAACTGCAATCATAACATATGTGTTGTCCTGCCTCAGGCAGCCCTCGGTCGGCCGAATTCCAAAGTCTGGGTCTGGCGTCGGCTGGTGTCGCCCCCTCTCCGACATCACAACGGCTGGAGTATAAAGGCATTGGCCGACGCCATCTTCTTCAGTCTTTCTTGCCACGCGGTGCCCGAAGCAGAAGCAGTTCGCAAGTGCCGGTCGGTCAGCTCCTGTGTTTTCAGTACCGAAGTCGTCTAAAAGCTAAGTACCCCGTTGGGGAACATTTATTTTTGCCTCAGCCGATGTCAGAACAAATTGAGAAAATTAATAATTGTTTGTCTTGTGGTAAACAAATACCTCATAAGGACTTCCATTCTCTCTGCCTTCCTTGCCTGGGCCCAGACCACGACGTCTCGGCCTGTGCTGCCTGTGCTTGCTTTAATAAGTGCACTCTCAGGCGCCGGGCAGAATTCGCCGAGGATTTTTTCGGTGAATCTTTTGCGTATATCATGCCGTCGGATCAACCGACAAACCAATCTGCTAAAAAACGCAAGGACCAGGACCGACATCCTCGGCCCGCATCCACTACCGATGCTACTCCTAAACCTTCTGCTAGTGCTCCGGTCCCTTCGGAAGTGGTAAATCAACTGCTCCAGGCCGACGACACAGCGTTAACACGACCTTCGGTCTCGGAGATCTCTCCGGTGCCGGTTGATTTTCCTCCGGAAACCGAAGGTCTGGATCTACCCGACACTATTTCTGTGGACAAGGTTATGCCTGCACGTTGGGTGGCTAGGCCTCCTGTATCCATGTCCATCAAGGCCTTTGCACGTGCTAAGGCCGCCAGTCAGGCCAAGGCCCATCCTAAACCTGCCCAGGCCCCTTCATCTGATAAGCAGATCATGTCCCTGGCTGCAGATCTTATTTCCCTTATCAGGGGGTCTCAGCCTCATCCGGACAGGGGTTCTCAGCCACCTGCAGAGAAAAGGCCTAGAACTGAGCAGGCGGACGACCTCTCTTCGGATGAAGCCTCTGGGGATTCTCAACATTCTGATACCCAAGAAGAATCCTTCCAGGCCTACGAGGACTCTGATGCTGAGGAATCAATTCCCTCTGCCTCCCCTCCAGAGGATTTCTCATTTGGTGAAGTCCTGCATTCCATGAGGGAACATTTTCAATGGCAGGGTCAGGAATTCTCAGACTCCAGGAAAAGGCTTCGTACCTTCCTCAAGCTTCCCCAGCACAGACCTTTGGCTATTCCACCAGTTATGGATGTTTTGGATGATGTTTTCTCTGACTCCAGTGCTAACCCTGATTCTCTTCCTCCTGCTCCTGTCAAGCCGGACAGATATTATAGGGTCCCTGACACTCACAAGCACCTTTTTAAGGCCCACTCTGTGGATCTAGAAACTATTTCACAGGGCCCCAAGGGAGTGGCTACCTCCTCTGCCAAAAACCCAGTGCCAGCGGACAGAGAAGCAAGGTCCCTGGAGAGATGGGGTAAAAAAGTTTATACCTCTACTACCCTAGCCATGAGGTCACTTAACTGCCTATTTCACATGTTTCAGTACCAAGATTTTCTCCTGGATGATTTACAGAAAGTTAGCCTCTACTGAGCCTATTGATAAAAAGGCATTGCAGGATCATATACATAACACTCAGCAGGTTAATAACCATTTTCTGCAGTGTGGTTATGATGCACTGGAAGCTTCATGTAGGGCAGCTATGACTGGAGCTGTGATACGTAGACATGCTTGGTTAAAGGATCAGTCTTTGCCTGACCATGTTAAAGTAAAGTTATTGGATGCACCTTTGGAAAAACAGAAGCTTTTTGGTGCTAATGCACAAGATGTATTGAAATCCATAGAGGAAAAAGCAAAGTCAGTACAGACAGTCAAGGATTTCCTTCAGGTTCAGCCACCCAGATTCAGCAGAAACTGGACCTCAAAGAATTGGTCCTTCCCCGGCTCTGATAAGTTTCAAAGGGTAAAAAGCAGATGTGCCCAAGGTAGAGGGCAATACAGAGGATCTTACAGGGGCTGCCAATGGCAACCTCCAAATCAAAGAAGTGGCGCAGACAGTTCAGCTGCACCACAAGGAAAATCACAATGACTTGATTTTCGTACCGCCTACAAAGGTTCAAAGAGAAGCACTTTTGGGCGGAAAATTATCCTTATTCTCTCAAAACTGGCATATCTTAACCAAGGAAAACTGGATTCTGGATTTGATAGACAAAGGTTACAGATTCCACTTCCACACATTACCAATAAGACAAGGCATGCCAAACCTGCCACATCATCAAAGGGCAGAGGCACTCACTCAGGTTTCCAAGCTGTTAAGTATAAAAGCAATAGAAAGGGTTCCTCCTCAGGAGCAAGGCCAGGGATTTTATTCAAGACTGTTCCTTGTTCCGAGAAAAGAAAACAAATGGAGACCCATACTGGACTTGTCAACTCTTAACACATTTCTCATTGTGCCAAAGTTCAAAATGCTGATGTTGCAGCAACTCCTTCCCATGTTGGGCAAGGGGTCTTGGCTGGTCACTCTGGACCTCATGGAGGCATACCTGCATGTCCCAATCAGACAAAGCTGCAGAAGATACCTCAGATTTCTTGCAGGGACAGAGCATTATCAATTCTCAGCATTGCCGTTTGGCTTATCTACTGCGCCCAGAGTGTTCACGAAATGCCTGGCATCAGTAGTGGCACACTGCAGACTGCAGGGGATTCAAATATGCCCCTACTTGGACGACTGCCTCATACAAGCAGACAACAAACAGACCTTAAAAGAAAATTTGGACTATGTCATGCATCTACTGCAGGCCTTGGGATACACAGTCAACATTCAGTAGTCAAAACTACTGCAATCCCAACAGATTATCTTCCTAGGAGCCAAACTGAACACAGAAAACCAAATGGCCTACCTCACAGAGGAAAAACAGCAGCATTTGCCAGAGTACTTCAAAGGCCTAGCAAAACTCTCCCAGCTGACTGCAAGGAAAATCCTGCAGGCCCTGGGTTTCATGGCATCTTGCATCCTTCTGATACCTTTGGCAAGACTTCATATGAGAAAGCTGCAATGGTATTTAAAAAAACTTATGGTCTCAACACACCCAAAGCCTAGAGGACATAATCCCACTTATTCCATGTCTGCAAAAGGAATTTTTATGGTGGGCTCAAGCCAGTCAGCTAAACAAAGGCATGTCTTTCAGCAGACCTCAAGCAGGCCAAATGATTACAACAGACGCCTCAGACCATGGATGGGGGGCGCACATGGAGAACAGATGCATTCAAGGTCTTTGGACGCCAAAGGAAAGACATCTGCACATAAACCAAAAGGAGATGTTGGCAGTGATGCATGCAATCGAGACTTTCGAAAAATCACTACAACAAGGACATTTGCTAATTAGGACAGACAACACCACTGTCATGTGGTACATAAACAAGCAGGGAGGCACTCATTCTTATCCCCTCTGCAGACTAACAATGCTTCTCTGGGAAAAATCCCTGAGCCTGAAGATACATTTACAATCCCAGTTTGTACCAGGCAAGGACAATGTACTGGCGGACAAGCTGAGCAGAAATTTCATGGATCCACACGAATGGATGCTGCACCCTCACATTTTCTCTCAACTGACAAAGACATGGGGAAGATCGGACATGGATCTTTTTGCTTCCCACTTAAATCACCACCTGGAAAAGTTCTGTACAAGGACTCACCATCCTCTAGCCTGGAAAACGGATGCTCTCTCCTTCAGCTGGAATTCTCTAAAGATTTATGCATTCCCTCCTCTGCCTCTGCTGACCAAGGTGATACTGAAGATCAAAGCAGAACAACCAACAGGCATCTTGATAGCTCCAGACTGGCCAAGGCAACACTGGTACCCATTGCTATTGACCATAACTTGGACTAAACCATGGCCTCTGACCCTATGCCCCCTGCTCCTAACACAGGTGAAAGCTGCTCTCTCTAAATCTAAAAACACAGCATCAATGGGACCGGATGGTGTCCCCGGCTGTGTGCTACACGAGCTAAATGAGGAATTAAACCCGCACATAAGGCAGCTGTTTAATCTCAGCCTTACCACAGGATACGTGCCCAAGGAGTGGCGTACGGCAACTGTTGTCCCACTCCACAAAGGCGGCGCCTCTACGGACCCTGGTAATTACCGCCCCATAAGCTTAACAAGTCTAGTCTGCAAAGCTATGGAGAGGATCATAATGGAGCTCATAAACAAAGATATAGGGGACTTGCAGACATTGGACCCGACCCAGTTTGGCTTTGTCAAGGGAAGATCATGCCTTTTGAACTTGGTCGACTTCTTGAAACAGTCACCAAGGCCATTGATGAGGGAAAGGCAGTCCATACAGCCTACCTTGACCTTGCAAAGGCTTTCGACACAATACCCCACTCGGGTATTGTAGAAAAACTTACCAGCTTAAATGTAAACCCATATGTCACAAGATGGGTTGCAAACTGGCTTAAGGACAGAACCCACAGGGTTAGAGTTGCTGGCGCTGTGTCAGACTCCAAGCCGGGTCACAAGTGGTGTCCCACAGGGCTCGGTCCTTGGCCCCTATTGTTTGGCATCTACTTCTCAGAAGTACAGGCCAACATGGGAGGACTTTGCTGACAAAGTTTGCAGACTACTGCAAACTGGGCCATAGTGGAAAGTGCATCGGACACGGATATCCTTCAGAAGGGACTCATGAAACAGATAGCTGGTGCCAGAGCCATGGCCTGAAGTTAAATGCCAAAAATGTATAATCATACCCTTCGGGAAAAACAAGGTAACCCCAAGCTACCATATAGGTGGCAATCCACTAAGCACAGAAGAGGTTATCAGGGACCTGGGGACCCAGGTTGACAGTGGCCTTTCTTTGACACTCACATTGCTAAAGTGGTTAGAAAGACCTTCTACATTGCCCACCTGATCATGAAGGGATTCACATCCAGATCTAGTGAGGTCATTGTTCCCCTGTACTCTTCACTTATCAGACCAATGATCGAGTACAATGCCCCATTCGGGATGTATCTCACCCGACATCTGCAGCAATTGGAGAGACCCCAAAAGTTCCTCACCAAAAGGATAAGGACTCCAAAATCTGTCATATGCTGCCAGATTGAAGAAACTCCAGCTCTATTCAGTCGCATACCGCCTGCTCAGAGGTGACATGTGCCTGACATACAAGGCCATGTCCAACCCGAATTAATGGACATGCTCCACCTCAAAAATCCAAATCCACCAAAACCACTAGAGCAAGCGACTTAAACCTTAGCACGGATATAAATAGGACGTGCTGGAGGGATAGATTTATCACCAGAGACTCCTATGCTGTGGAATAAAATCCCGGTCCATGTGAGGCAGAGCACCTCGCTGACTCTGTTCAAGAGAAATCTAGACCTGTGGATGGGAGATCGTAGGTTTACCCCGGGAATCATCTCTGTGTCACTGCTGGACAGAGGCACAACAAACTAATGGGCACAGTATTTTTTCATATAAGGGGTGGCGTAAGCCACAAAAATTTGGGCTAGGCTTATAAATGCCTTAGGGCAGATAGCCTAGTATAAACCTATGAACCTATGAACAACACAATTACAGGACTGTACATCAAGACCTGAAAACATTACATCTGACAGCCTGGAGACTACCATGACTTCTCCATCTAACTCTCTTTCCAACTCAGTTCAAGAGATCTTGCTGGAAGCACGCAGACCTTCCACCAGAAAAACCTATTCAGCCAAGTGGAAGAGATTCAGCATCTGGAATGCCAACAGGGGTCAGGACACAGCATTACCGAGTATACCTCAGATATTAGAATACTTGTCAGAACTATTTCATACTGGACTCTCATACTCTTCAATAAAGATTCATGCCTCAGCAATCTCAGCAAATTACAACTGTGACCCTCCACTGTTTTCTCATCCTCTGCTAAGACAGTTTCTAAGAGGGATAAAGAATCTCAAACCTCCCAGAAAACAGCCAGTACCTGCATGGGACCTCAATTACGTGTTGGAAAAATTAACTCTTCCTCCATTTGAGCCAGCAGCAACTTCAGAAATGCAATTTCTTTCATGGAAGACTGTCTTCTTCTTGGCAGTCACATCTGCAAGAAGAGTTTCGGAGATACAGGCACTCATGGCAGTGCCTCCCTTCCTCATTTTCCATCAAGACAGAGTTTCTCTAAGAACCAATCCTACATTCATGCCAAAAGTTATTTCCAGGGTGTCTCTAAATCAAGCTATTCACCTGCCTACATTCTTCCCCAATCCTCAAAATAAGGGGGAAAAACTACTGCATACTTTGGACATTCACAGACAACTACGTTACTACCTGGACAGAACTAAGGCCACCAGAAAGTCTGACCAACTGTTTGTAGCCTATGCTGCTGGAGTACAAGGAAAAGCAATCTCCAAACAAACAATTTCAAAATGGATTGGACATTGCATCAGATTCTGCTATTCTTTCCATGGAAAAGGTGTGCCAGCCAATATTAGGCCACATTCCACCAGAGCTATAGCCACTTCCACAGCTTTCCTAAGAGGAGTGGCAACAAAGGACATTTTAGAGGCTGCTACATGGAGCTCCGTGCATACATTCACCAAGCACTACAACCTGCCCTTATACTCCAGATCCCGAGCAGGCTTTGCTTCGGCAGTCCTGCAGGGGATTTTAGCTACACCATCCTTATCGTAGTTCCATCCACCCCCAGCTTGGCTATGGTATTCAACCCATATGTTATGACTGCAGTTGCATTCTTGAAGGACATATTACAGTTTTGTACCTACCATAAATGTAGATGTCCGATAGATATGCAACTGCAGTCAGATTTTCCCACCCTCCTACCCCTTTGTATCCTTCTTTTTGGGTCCCTACCCCTTTTCCCATCAGCTGGGGGTATTTCCTGTGGTGTATCTGTTTATTACTGTTGTGCATGTTTGGGATTATTTTTTATCCATTTACCAAATTTAGCCTTCCTAGAAGGGCACCTGGCATCTGGGGCAAGAAACACTGAAGAAGATAGCGTCGGCCGATGCCTTTATACTCCAGCCTTTGTGACGTCGGAGAGGGGGCGACACCAGCCAACGCCGGACCCAGACTTTGGAATTCGGCCAACCGAGGGCTGCCTGAGGCAGGA
Organism: Protopterus annectens; assembly: GCF_019279795.1. Lineage (NCBI taxonomy): Eukaryota > Metazoa > Chordata > Ceratodontiformes > Protopteridae > Protopterus > Protopterus annectens. Next base: position 630,548,240 of record NC_056751.1, on the reverse strand, counting down.
CAACCCCATATGTTATGACTGCAGTTGCATATCTATCGGACATCTACATTTATGGTAGGTACAAAACTGTACTTTTCTGCTATACACACCATGGGAAACCTGTACCTAACAGCATTAGATCTCGTTCCACCAGGGCAACAGCCACTTCAACTGCCTACCTCAGAGGAGTACCTACCAAGGACATTTTGGAAGCAGCAACTTGGAGTTCTGTACATACCTTCACCAAGCATTACCATCTGCCTCTGTACTCTAAATCCAGAGCTGGCTTCGCCACTGCAGTGCTGCAGGGTCTTATAGCCACCCCTAATGCCTTATAGAACCAGCCACCCTACCTGAGCTTTGGGATTCTACCCAAGTGTAATGACTGCAGTAGTGTAACACAATGAACATAGTACAGTTTTGTACCTAACATAAATGTAGATGTTCGAGTGTATACACTGCTGCAGTCCAGGTTACCCTCCCTCCTTCCCCTCTTACTTGCTGGTACGTACCTATGTCCTCTACCCTTTACTACCTGTGGGGAGTATTTGCTTGGAACTGAAAGTTGTTGATTGCTTTTCTTATGTATGTTTTATTAGCAGTTTGAATTGCCTACCTTTTTGGGGGCACCTGACATCTGGGGCAAGAAAAACTTAAGAAAATGGCGTTGGCTGCATCTTATATACCTCTGTCGCACTGACGTCAGGGAGGAGGCGACAGCAACCGACGCCGGGCCAAGACTTTGGAACTCGGGCCGACTGGGGAACCGCCTGACGGCAGGATAATCCTAGTGTAATGACTGCAGCAGTGTATACACTCTAACATCTACATTTATGGTAGTTACAAAACTGTACTTTCTTTTATTATTTATTATTAAATATATTTAAAATTATCTTTGTGGCTGGTTTGTTTTGAGATATTTAAGCTCTGAGAGTACTTACATATGTATTTGGTGACACTGTACAGGCCACTCCTAAATAGCTTTGCTTGGTCAGACTACCATTTAGATTAATAGTAACATTACACTGTAGGATTGGGCACCCTTTGTAATGGCCTTATAGTAGCTGATAAGTAGGATGACTGGTGGCAGCTGGTACTACCTTATAGTCTGGGCAGAAAGGGGCATAACTAGTAAACCTTTGCCAGCCTTTCAAAGGTGTGTGTGTGTGTTTGTGTATCAATCAAATCTCAAAGTGTGTGTCAGCTACTTGGGCAGGGACACAAAGCATTGGTTGGATAGAGATGGTGCTGGAGGTCTTAGCTTGGCCACTTGGCTGAGATCTCAGCCGTATAGCTGTACAGTGGGGAGTCTTATTGAGAATCTGGAGAAAGAGGGAGAAACCAGCCCCCGTCTAAGTGTGATCTGTGTGTGCTCTTAAGGGAAGTTGTACTTTACTGTGTGTGTACTTATCCTCCCATTGTATACGTTCCTCAGTGGTGCCTTTGGTGAAGATTGAGGCCCCTTGGTTACTGGCTCATTGCAGGGGCGTAACACACTGATTGCGTGTTTATGGAAGTTTCTGTATGCACAGTGGATGTTTTTTTCCAACCAGGGCATAGTGGATGTTCTTCATCTCACATTGCTGCAGTCCTTACACTTGGGTAGTCCGCTGTCCTCGGTCGGCCCGAATATCAAAGTATAAGGCTGACGTCAGTCAAGGCGCATTTGACTGACATCAGGACATCAGGGTACAAATGTGCATGCCCGACGTCATATCCTCAGTCTTTTTTGCCGCATGGTCCGATGCAGAAGCAGCGTTGCAAGTGCCGGTTGGCGTTCTGAAATTGTTCGATTTCGGAGTTTCAGACCGAGTCAAAGTTGGCTAAGTACCCCGTTGGGGAATATTTTAGTTTTTTCTTGCCTCAGTGGTTTACCGGATGTCAGAAAAAGTGAATAATTGTATTTCTTGTGGGAAACAGATACCGCATAGAGACTACCATACTTTGTGTATTCCTTGTTTAGGGCCTGAGCACGACGTTGTTGGGTGTCGCTCTTGTGCTAGATTCAATAAGCGCACTATTAAGAGAAGATTAGATTGTGCCAGGTTAGTCTTCGGAAAGCGGTGCAATTATAAAATGCCGTCGGATGCTCCGACGCTTCTTCGAAGAAGCGCAAGGACAAAGCAGTTAAACCTAGGCTAGAGGAACCGTCAGTACCGGACGCCGGTTCTTTAGAGGTGTCGGTGGAGCCGGTGGTTCCACCGGAGGTTTCTTTGGGATCCCAGGGAGAGACTTTGTTATTGCAGGATGTGGCCTCTCAGGAGGCAGGCCAGGCTGATGGGGCTTCTCAGGTTACTATACTCCCCTCCCTGCCTAGGGTGGTTAGGCCCTCTCCTTTTGTTTCCAAGGCTTCTCCCAGGGGCAGGCCAGGTTTAGCTTCAGTTGGTGTTACCCCTAGCTCTTCAGGAACTGTGCCCAAGAAGCATATGCTTAAAATGGCAGAAGATTTGATTACTTTGATTAGGGGTTCTATGCCCCCTCCTGATAAGAGACCTAGGGTGGAGCCTGAGCTAGGGAGTTTTGAGCAGGCTTCAGATGTTTCAGAGTCTTGACTGAAGACTTGCAGGAGTACTCTCCTTATTCTGATTCTGCTGTGGATGATCCTACACCTTCTGCTTCTCCTCCTTAGGATTTTTCTTTATCAGAAACTCGTCATTCCATGAGGGGGCATTTTAAGTGGGAAGGTCAGGACTTCTCTGATTCCAGTAAAAGGCTTAGGGAATTTTGTTTTTACCCCAGCATAGGCCTTTGGCTATACCTCCAGTTTTGGATGTAGTGGAAGATGTTTTTACAGAGGCTTCTCTTAATCCTGATTCTTTGCCTCCTGCTCCTGTTAAACCGGATAGGTATTACAGGGTGCCTGAAGCTCATAAGTATCTTTTAAGAGTCCTAGGGCAGACCCAGAAACTGTTAGCCAGGGGCCTAAAGGTGTTAAGGCTTCTGTTGTTAAGAATCCGGTTCCTGCAGACAAAGAGGCCAGGGCCTTGGATAGATGGGGAAAGAAAGTTTATACTTCTTCCACTCTTGCTATGAGGGCTTTGAATTGCCAGTTTCACATGTTGAAATACCAAAACTATCTCCTTTCACAATTGAAGTCTAAAGTTGATGCTCTGGCAGAAGGTATTGATTGTAAAGAGTTGCAAGATTTAGTACATGTTTCTGAACAGGTGGGTAAGCATTCTTTGCAATGTGGTTTTGATGCTGTACAGGCCTCGTCTAGGGTGGCTGCCACTGGGTCAGTTCTTCGCAGGCACGCCTGGCTGAGGGATCAAAATTTATCTGAACATGTTAAAACAAGGATTTTAGATGCTCCTTTACAATCTGACGTGTTGTTTGGTCCTCCTGTTGAGGCAGTTTTAAAGAAAATGAAAGACAAGGCTAAGTCTATGCAGACTGTTAAAGATTTTTTGCAGGTCCAGCCTCCAAAGTTTAGTAGAAATTGGCCTACTAAGGGGTGGACGATCCTTCTTATGATTCCCAGTCTAGGGGTAGATCTAGACGTGGTAGGGGCAGAGCTCAGGGCTCTTTCAGGCCTAGAACAGGGAGTTCTCCTGCACAGTCTTCGGTGAGGGCAGGGGTCAGTCCTTTCGTAAACAGACCCAATGACCTACCTTTTCAGCTGCCAGAGCCTTCTCGCCTGGCAGCACCTTTGGGAGGAAGGTTGGCACTTTTCAAAGAAAATTGGAGTTTAATTACCCAAGACAAATGGGTATTGGATATCATACACCACGGTTACAGGTTTTATTTCCATACCTTGCCTCCTTTCAAAGGCATGCCAGACGTTCCTCCTCAACAAAGAATAGAGGCTCACAAGCAAGTTTCTCTGTTACTCCAAATAGGGGCCATACAGCCGGTCCCTATGCCAGAAGTGGGCCTAGGATTTTATTCTCGCCTGTTCCTAGTACCAAAGAAGGGGAACACGTGGAGACCAATTTTGGATTTATCTACCCTCAACACTTATCTGGACATTCCCAAGTTCAAAATGTTGACGTTACAGCAGCTTTTACCTCTGCTGGGCAAAGATCATTGGATGGTAGCTTTGGATCTCAAGGAGGCTTACCTTCATGTTCCTATCAGACTAAGTTGCAGGAAGTATCTGCGTTTTCGAGCTGGGACTTCTCACTATCAGTTCTCTGCATTGCCCTTTGGCTTATCTACTGCCCAGAGTGTTCACGAAAGTTCTGGCTCCAGTGATAGCTTTCTTCAGGCTAAAAGGAATACAGATCTATCCTTATTTGGACGACTGCCTGATTCTGGCTCAATTAAGGGAAGAGCTTCTTCATCATTTGGAATATGTGATAGCAGTGCTAAGATGCCTGGGGTATTCTGTGAACGAAATAAAGTCCAGTCTAGTACCCTCTCAGGACATGTGCTTTCTGGGTGTGAGACTGAATACAGCATCCCAGATGGCCTTTTTAACCCCGGACAAACAAAAGAGTCTATCCCTTTACTTCCATCGACTATCTCATCAGTCCGGGCTGACTGCAAGGACAGTCCTTCAAGCCTTAGGGTTCATGGCATCTTGTATTCTGGTGCTTCCCAATGCCAAACTGCATATGAGGAAGCTGCAATGGTATCTCAAAAATGTATGGACACAGCACTGCCAGGATCTGGACACTGCCATTCAAATAATACCTTGCATTCAAAAGGAATTTTTGTGGTGGGCTCAGGAATGTCACCTAAACAAGGGACTCTCTGTGACCCGGCCAGAGGCGAGTCAGATTTTAACGACAGATGCCTCAGACAAAGCTTGGGGAGCTCATCTAAATGGAAAGTGGATACAAGACAAGTGGCCTGCCAGACTACCACATCTACATATCAACCTGAAGGAGATGTTAGCAGTCCAGTTTGCATTAATAGCTTTCAAGGATTTACTTCTTCCAGGGCAGGTGTTGATTCTAACAGACAACACAACTGTCATGTGGTACATCAACAAGCAAGGGGAACGATTCTTATCCTCTATGCAGGCAAGCAATGATTTTGTGGGAGACTGCTCTCAGTTTACAGCTCAATCTTCAGGCAAGGTTTCTGCCAGGAGCACAGAACTCCTTAGCAGATGTGTTGAGCAGACAATTATGGATCCCCACGAGTGGAAATTGGATCCTCATGTATTTCAGAAATTGACAGTGTCATGGGGAACTCCAGACATAGATCTGTTCGCTTCTCCACTAAACCATCAGCTGCCAAAGTTTTGCACAAAAGGTTTCATCCCACAGCTTGGAGAGTGGATGCTCTTTCTTTCAATTGGAGCAATCTTCATGTGTATGCCTTTCCACCTCTGCCTCTCCTCTCAAAGGTACTTCTAAAGGTCAGACAGGACAAGCCAAGGATGATTTTAATAGCTCCAGATTGGCCTCGACAGCACTGGTACCCATTACTGAGAAGTCTAGTACGGAAGCCTCCATGGCCTTTGCCTTCGATTCCACACCTGTTGTCACAGGAGGACAGCCATTTGCTCAATGTCAAGCTTCACTCTCTGCACCTAACAGCCTGGCATATTCTGTTTTGAACCATAGTGGGCCTCCACTTCCTCAGCAAGTTTTGAATGTTATTTTGGAAGCTAGAAGGCCTAGTACAAGGAAAGTGTACGCAGATAAATGGAAGAGATTTTTATTTTGGAGTGCAGCAAAGATTTTGATGTTTCTGAGCCTAATTTGAGTGTGGCTCTTCAATATCTTACTGAGTTACTGGACAAAGGTTTGTCTTTCTCTTCTATTAAGGTTCATGCTGCAGCAATTTCGCTCACTATGATTGTGACCCACCATTGTTTTCTCATCCTTTGTTCAAGCAATTTCTTAGAGGGGCAAAGAATATAAGACCCCACGAAGAGCTCCTACTCCTGCTTGGGATCTCAATTTTGTGTTGGAGAAACTCACTCTACAACCTTTGAGCCTGCAGCTACTTCTGAGTTGAAATATTTATCATGGAAGACTGCTTTTTTGTTGGCCATTACCTCTGCAAGAAGGGTTTCTGAATTGCAGGCCCTTATGGCGGTTGAGCCTTTCTTGATTTTCCATAAGGATAGGGTATCTTTACGTACTAATCCTTCCTTTATGCCTAAAGTGGTTTCTAGTGTGGCTTTAAACCAAACTATTCATTTGCCTACTTTTTATGCAATTCCCCAAAATAAAGGGGAAAAGATTTTGCATACTTTAGATGTACACAGGCAGTTGCGATATTATTTGGACAGAACTAAAGGGTTCAGGCAGTCTCAGCAGTTGTTTGTTTCTTTTGCTTTGGGTTCTCAGGGCAAGCCTGTGTCAAAACAAACTATTTCTAAGTGGATTGGGTTTTGCATTGCTTTCTGTTATTCCCATCATGGCAAGGAGATTCCAGCTGGGATTAGGCCTCATTCCACTAGGGCTACTGCCACTTCGACAGCTTTTTTGAGGGGAGTGGCTACCAAGGATATTTTGGAGGCAGCTACTTGGAGTTCAGTGCATACTTTCTCTAGGCATTATCACCTACCTCTTTACTCTAAATCCAGGGCTGGTTTTGCCACTGCTGTTTTGCAGGGCATTTTGGCAGCTCCTGCTTCCTTGTAGTTTGGCCATCCTCCCTTACCTCTGCTTTGGGATTCTACCCAAGTGTAAGGACTGCAGCAATGTGAGATGAAGAACATAGTACAGTTTTGTACCTACCATAAATGTAGATGTTCAAGATCCACATTGCTGCAGTCCAATTTACCCTCCCTCCTTCCCTCTGTAGTTAGAGGTGGTTGTGTGGGTTGGGTTGTAAATATTGTGTATATTGTATATATTGTACATATAATTAGTGCAAGGGTGGTTGGTTGTTTGTTTGCTGTCTTTTGGTTTTGACCTTTATGTTTAGGGTCTTCTGACATCTGGGGCAAAAAAAGACTGAGGATATGACGTCGGGCATGCGCATTTGTACCCTGACGTCCTGATGTCAGTCAAATGCGCCTTGACCGACGTCAGCCTTATACTTTGATATTCGGGCCGACCGAGGACAGCGGACTACCCAAGTGTAAGGACTGCAGCAATGTGGATCTTCGAACATCTACATTTATGGTAGGTACAAAACTGTACTTTTCTTCTAAGGTTGCTACTTTGGTGCCTTTAATGTTTCCAAATCTTTTAGGTTTCTAATACTATGACGGGAATGGACCCCATTTCTAAGTCCAAGTATGATTAAAGTTCATGAAATTAGTATTGTTTCAATCTTTGTCAGCCAAAAGTGCTCTTCGCAGCACCTGCATTGTTCCCTGTAATGACAACTCCTGCAATTCGTACGTGGGTTACATGGATTGGTAGCATATCTAAGTACGATTGTAGATTTTTTTTTCATAACACCTGTTGCTCCTACTATTATTGGAACTGTCTTTCTTCCACATTGCTGCTGTTTCCACCTGCAGATCTTGATAATTTATGACTTCATGTCTCTTTGTATGCAGAATACTATAATCACTGGGTGTGGCAATTTCAATAATCAGTGCTACTTTTGTCTTTTCTTGGACCACTATATCCAGTTTTCTAGCATCTGTCTTTTGAATTGTTGGTAATGAGTGATCCCATGTGATCTAAACTTCATTTTCTATGATACTGTGTGGCTCATGTTTCCAGTGTTTTTCAGCCATGCCTAACTGCATAGATAGATAGATAGATAGAGATGGTCACTTTGACTCTTTAGGAGAGTGCAATAGCAAGGTATTTTAATAGGAGAGAATGGTGGTGTCTAGTCCAGGGGTGGACTGTCTGGCAATGGCCTTGTACCAGATTGGAGTAGTGATTAGTCAGGTGAGTTTATAAAGCTGGATAACATTTGAACTTTTGGAGTTTGACAGTCAGTATTAGTGTCATGTAATATGATGGATTCATATAGGAATTTAACAGAGATACAACATTGGAGGTCTTCATATATGTTGATATTACCTTTGGGAAGGTAAATTCCTATGATGGCCTTTTAGTTATTTTCAGAAGTGCTGTCAGAATTTCACAACTGGAAAAAGTTGGATTAGTTTGACACCGTAGAGAAATCTTGATGCTTTGCTTGTACAGGATTGCCACTTATGTCAGCTTTTTTTCCTGATCCTATCTTGTTTTTTAATACTGTAGCAAGAAGGTAGATTTCCTTATTTTATATATCATGGTGCAGCCACATTTCAGCAATTTGAGGACCTCTGGTGACTGAGTAGGCATCCAGGCATATAGCTCAGGAATTTTATTCTAAATGCTTTGTATGCTGATAACTATGTAAATGGAGAGCTGAGGCTTGCTAAGGATTAGTTTGGGTGAGAATGCTAAAAACTTGGAGTATTGCCTACTGTGATATAAATTGGACAAGTTGGGCTGAGATTTTGGTGAATATTGCCACTTAATTCTATTCATTTTTATATATATTGTTGTGGATGGAAGTGTTTGGGTTTAGGACAAGAATTATGATTTAGAAATTGTTGCTGTTTTAGGTGGGCACAATTGCATAGATGGATATACATGGGCTGACATATGTGGGGAGATGACAACAAGGGAGGAATTGCGATGGGACTAATTTGTGTAATGGTTGTGCTGTTGGAATATGTATATTGGATATAGATATTAATGTGTTTTAGAATGGAGAAAGATATGAGGAGTGACAGGTGTAGTTTGGTTAAGGGATAAACTATCTATCTAGTAGTGTATGTATAGCTGAAAATGAATAAAGAAATGGAAGTCTAGAAAGTTATAAGTCTATCAGGATGGAAAATTAGTGATTGATAGGACTGTTGTGTTGATTTGGGTATTTAGGGAAGAAGTTTCTGAACTATAGAGCTGCTTCTGGGAGCTTAAGCAGCAGTTAACGCTTTGTGGGAGTTGACAGAGGCTTGGTAGTCATGTGGGATGCAATTCATTTGAGTGCTGGATAAGATAGAACTAGCTTCTATTTATTTATGTTCAGTGGTACTTCGTACTTACGGTATAGTTGGTGTTGACTGTGGTAGTGGCTTAGCTATGGAATTGTTCAATTCTGAAATTGGGGCATGGTACTTTTGAGTGGTAGTGTGCTGTTTTGACTGGTAGATTAATGTGTGTGTGGTTATGGTTGCAGGGTAATGAGTGTGTGTGTGTGTGTGTGTGTGTGCGCACATGCGTGAGAGAGAACACGTAGTGAAGGCGAACATAGTGGGGCAATTTCCTCCTGGAGAGTAAGTGTAATTTGGAGTAAAACCAATCAGGTTAAGCTAATTATGTGAGGAAAATTCATGTAAAACCCAAGTCAGTAAAGTTAAGTATACTTCTCGGGGAGTGGAATCGTTTACTTGCCTGTGATTTTAACAGAATGGTGTGTTCGTTAAAATCCTACTCAGATTTGTTATAACTTTCCTTTCAAGAAGCAAGCATGTTTTAATATCATGGCTGCATCTGTAAAGACCTTTGAGACCAGAAAAATAAAATCTGTAACACGTCAGACATTTTCATTGGGAGACACATGTCTGCATGTTTGTGTGACCTTGCGGAGCCCTTCAAGTCCTCCTTCGTCAGTGCACCTTTTGACAGAAGCTCTTTGTTTGGCCCTAAGATAGAAGACGCCCTCTAGGTGCGAGCAAGATGGAAAGACCCTGTTTGCAGTGGGAATACATTTTTCGGCCCCTCAAAGGACCTTTCCAGGAATCTACAAGGAGGTTGGAAAATGTGGTTCAGAAAGTCCCAGTGTCCTTTCCAAAATCCATGTGAGATAGTTCTCCCAGGGGCAGAGGAGAGAACTTGAATGGAAAAAGCTGCCCACATGGCAGAGGAGGCCCGGAGAACCAGGGCTCCAGAGATTCCTTCTTTGACTGACCCTATCAGCGGTCCTGGAAGGAGGCCCGATTGTCCACCTGTGTAGGAAGTCGGGGGTCTTTTATCCGTACACCAGAGTGCCTGGCTAGACATTACAAAAGGTACATGGGTGTAGAGGATTATTTCCAGAGGTTATATAATTCCCTTTTCTGCTCACCCCCCCCTCCCATAATGGTAAACAAAATTCCCAGTGTTCCACCCAGCCAGAGGAAAGCACTAGCTCTTGAAATAAAAAAAAAAAGCTGCTAGAATAGTGTCTCGTCCAAGAGACCCCCCCCCCCGACAAGAAAGAATCCATATCTTACTCAAGATTCTTTTTAGTGCCAAAGAAAACCGGCGACTGGACACTAATTTTGGATCTCAGCAATCTGGACAGATCTGTTCAGCATGCAAAGTTCTGGATAGTCACGATTCAGTCCATTTTGCCTTCACTGCACAAGGACGATTGGATGAGCTCAATAGATCTTCAGGATGTGTATTATCACATAAAAATGAACTAGTGATCCAGGAGGCACGCAAGTTTCTGGCAGAGCCAGGCATTACCAGTTCAGAGCTCTGCCCTTTGGCCTCACCACAGCCCCCAGGGTGTTCACCAGATGCATGGGAGTGGTAGTAGCACGTCAGACGTCAGGGACTTCACAGTGTTTACATACTTGGATGACTCGCTCATAACTGCTCTGACCAGGCATCTGCTGTTAAAAGCTATAGACCAAGTACTCCAGACTTGCTGCCTTCTGGGAATTACCAAAAATTACAACAAATCTCGGTAAGAACCATCTCAGACATTGGAATTCATAGGAGCAATTTTCAACACAGTATCTGTAACAGCCTCTCTCCCTTTTCTGAGAGTACAGACTATCTGATTCTAGGTCAGAACGATAATCCAAAATTCCTCAGTTTCAGCCTGATTGATCCTAAAAGCCCTTGGGATCAGTGTCTGTGGAGATGATTGTAGTTGCTTTAGCAAGATTTCATATTGTGGATTCTACAATGGATGTTAGCATTTCAGTGGTTCATTCTTCATCAGCATATGTCCACTCAGATAAAAAAATTACCCAAGTGTGCAAAACATACCTTTGGTGGTGGATACGCTCAAATCAGGTTCTACAAGGCCGTCCATTCTTCCTCAACCCAAAGCAATAGTGATCACAGATGCATCCAAGATTGGGTGGGGGCCACTTTCTGGGAAAAATAGTCCAAGGCTCATGGTCCTCCGAAGAGGCCAATATATATACATATCAATGTTCTGGTAATGAGAGCAGTGCTCCTTGTGTTGCAGGCTTTAAGACCCTCGCCCTTTCAGGACAGTTGCGATTCAGACAAGACCATGTGTCTGCAGTTTGGTGCATCAACAGTAAAGGAGGAACCAGATCTTACCCTTGTATCAAGAAGCTGTCAGAGTTTGGCAATGGGCAATCGCTTACATCTGATTTCTGATAGCAGTGCACATCCCAGGGAAATCCAGCATGATAGTGGACAAGTTGAGCAGGTCCATTCTACTACCTCACTAGTGCTCTGTTAATAAGAAAGTGGTGGAAATGATTTTTCGTAACAAAGGACTAGAATTTTCTCCACTAATGTATCAAAAGACGCTATTTCCAGTAAACAATAAAGGCTGTCCACCACCAATATACTCAGAACGCAGTATAGTACTCCATCAGCCAAGAAAACGATTCCAAAGAACTCCAGTTAATTATTTTATTCAACATAAATTAATAAAATAATAAAGTCAGATTTAGCGCTTCCACCATGGAGACTTCATCAGAATCTGATGAAGTCTCCCTGGTGGAGATGAAAGCACTAAACCTGACTTTACTATTTTATTAATTTATGTTGAATAAAATAATTAACTGGAGTTCTTTGGAATCGTTTTCTTGGCTGATGGAGTACTATATTGTGTTCTAAGTATATTGGTGGAAATGATTTTTCATCAGTGGGGTCAGCCATGTTGCAACCTATTTGCCTCTCCCCTAAACAAATGCAGCAGGTTCTTTGCCATAATCCATCCACCGGGGGAGTCGCTGAGAGATGCTCTGCTACACAATCCCCCCCGGTCTCCTCTGTGTTAATCCCCAACTCCATTAATCCTCAAATTTCTACAGAAAGAATCCTGGTTGAACAAAATCATCCTCTTTGCCCCTTACTGGCGTTGACAAATTTGGATGTTCTTCGTGTTTCACTGTTGCAGTCATTACATTTGGGTAATTTGCTGGCAGGTTGCCCTCAGTCGGCCTGAATTCCAAAGTCTTGTGTCCTGCATCGGTTGCTGTCTTGTTTTCCATGACGTCAGGGGTATAAAACATGCAGCCAACGCCATTTTCTTTAGTCTTTCTTGCCGTGCGGTGCCTGAAGCAGAAGCATTTCACAAGTGCCGGTCGGCCGACTACTGAAATATTTGCATTTGAGTTTCCGAACCGAAGTCTTCAATAAAGCTAAGGACCCCATTGGGGAAACTTTTTTCTTCCTTTTTACTGATGTCAGAAAAAGTTAATTGTATTACTTGTGGGAAGCAAATACCTCATAAGGATTTCCATTTATACTGTATTCCTTGCCTAGGCCCTGATCACAACATGCCTGGCTGTCGGTTTTGTGCTAGATTTAACCAACGCACTATTAAGCGTCGGTATATTTTTGCATCTAAGTATTTTGGAAACAGATTTAACTACCCAGAGATGTCGTCGGATAGCAATCCGACTACCGGAGTACATAAAAAAAACGCAAAGAAAAGGACAGAGAAAGGCAGTAGAGATCCAAAACCGACGACTAAGCTTCTCCTAAGCCAGCCGCTGATTCGCCGGTACTTAGTGAGGCGCTTTCGCAGCCCCTGATACCCGCTACCTTTGAGTCGCAGGCCTCTACCGACACCCATGTGGAGTCCGGCATGCTGCAAAATACTCAAGGTATTGGACCGACAGATGTATCTCCCTCGGATGGGTCCGGAGCCACTGAGCAGGCACCGGCTTCTGAGGGTGTATTCAGACCTCAACATTTGTATATCAAACCGACGAAAGCTGCAAAACCAAAGGCAAAAAGACACCTAAAACTAAAACAACTATGCCTGAGCCACATGCACAGGCCTCTATGCCTAAAAAACAGATTATCAAAATGGCTGAAGACCTTATTACCTTGATCAGGGGTACCCATCCCCCTCCAGATAAGAGGCCTAGGCAAGACACTGACTATGAATCTTCAGATCGGGTTTCTATTTCTTCTGATTCCTCTTCTGATCAGGAATTATCTTTACCTCCATATGAGGATTCTGATGCTGAGGAGTCTATTCCATCTGCATCTCCTCCTGAGGTTTATTCATTTGGGGAAACCTTGCATACTTTGAGGGAACATTTTCACTGGGAGAGTCGAGACTTCTTAGAATTAAAAAAGAGGCTCAGGGATTTCCTCCTTCTCCCTCAGCACAAGCCTTTAGCCATTCCCCCTGTGTTAGACATTGTGGATGATGTTTTTTCGGAGTCAAGCCTGGCCCCTGACTCTCTACCTCCGGCTCCCAGTAAGCCTGACAGGTATTACGGGGTCCCTGACTCTCATAAATTTTTATTTAGAAACCCTGCTGCTGATCCTGAAACTATTTCACAGGGTCCAAACGCAGTTAAGGCCTCAACAGGAAAAAAAAACTACCCCCTCTGACAGAGATTCAAGGGCGCTGGACAGATGGGGGAAAAAAGGTTTATACATCTGCAACCTTGGCAATCAGGGCCTTAAACTGTCAATTTCATATACTTAAGTACCAACAACATGTTATAGGATTGCTGAAACAGAAAATGATGTTGGTTTCAGAATGTGCAGAAAATAAGGAATTGCAGGAATTATTGCATGCAGCTGAACAAGTTGGAAAGCATACTTTGCAATGTGGTTTTAATTCTTTAGAGGCCTCCTGCAGGGCCACAGTTACTGGATATGTGATTGGGAGGCATGCCTGGTTAAAGGAACAAAATTTGCCTGATCTTAAAGCTAAATTGCTAGACGCACCTTTACAGCATGATTCTCTGTTTGGTATTAAGGCAGAAAAGGTTTTAAATAAAATGGAAGACAAAGCTAAGTCTATGCAAACTGTTAAAGATTTCTTACAAGTGCAGCCACCTAGATTCAGTAGACACTGGCCTACAAAAAATTGGTCCTTTCCTGTGTCAGACAGAGCTCAAAGGGGCAAATCCAGACACCCTAAGGGTTCCAGGTACCAGGCTGAAGACTCATACAGGTCAAAGCAATGGGGCACATCCACCTCCAAATCTGGAGAAGATAAAGTGCAAACCTGCAGAAAGCAATTCCAATGACTTCCTCTGCCTACACCAAGCACTTATCTTTAGGCAGCACCCATAGGGGGAAAATTAGCACTTTTGCTCAGAATTGGCAGGTAATAACCCAGGACAAGTGGGTACTGAACATCGAATCACAGGGATACAGATTCCGTTTCCACACTCTGCCAATGACAAATGGTTGGCCAGACCTGCCAAAAAACCAATGGGCGGAGGCTCAGAAACAGGTTACGTCCCTCATGGATATGGGGGCCATTCATACAGTACCAGAACAGGAAAAAGGACAAGGGTTTTACTCAAGACTGTTCTTGGTACCCAGAAAGGACAAGGCCTGGCGGCCAATACTGGATTTATCAATTTTGAACACATACCTGGACATTCCAAAATTCAAAATGCTCACTTTGTAACAGCTTCTGCCCATGCTGGGCAAGAATGCTTGGCTGGTGACTTTAGACTTAAAAGAGGCATACCTGCATGTCCCAATAAGACAGTCGTGCAGAAGATACCTCAGATTCAAGGCTGGCTTAATGCATTACCAATTCTCTGCACTGCCCTTTGGCTTATCTACTGCGCCCAGGGTCTTTACAAAGTGCCTGGCACCAGTAATTGCATTTTGCAGACGAAGTATTCAAATATATCCTTACTTGGACGACTGTCTCATTCAAGCAGAGAACAAGGACACTCTTCTATGACATCTGGCATTTGTGAAAAGGCTTCTAGCATGCCTAGGGTACACAATAAACGAAAAGAAATCACAACTGGTACCCTCTCAAAAGATAACATTCCTGGGTGCAAACTTGCATACAACTGCCCAGATGGTTTACTTCACGCCAGACAGACAAAGGCAACCGACTACTTACTTCAAACTGATGGCAGCAAAAACCCAGTCTTCTGCAAGACCAATTCTGCAGGCTCTGGGCTTCATGGCATTCTGCATCCTACTAATTCCGTATGCAAGACTGCATATGAGGAAACTTCAATGGTACCTAAAAAGTTTATGGTGTCAACATTCACACAGTCTGGAAACAATGATTCCTCTCATCCCCTGCCTACAACAGGAGTTTCTATGGTGGGCAAAGGCTTGTCCCCAAAACATGGGACAGCCCTTCACTCTACCCCCTGCCAGCCAAACCTTAGCAGACGCATCAGATTATGCCTGGGGGGCCCACATGGCAGGAAGATGCATTCAGGGCATATGGGGCCCAAATCAAATGCATCTACATATCAACCAGAAAGAGATGCTAGCTGTTCAGAATGCCCTAACAGCCTTCAAGGACTTACTTCATCCAGGACAACTACTGATAAAGATGGTCAACACCACAGTCATGTGGTATATAAACAAGCAAGGGGGCACACACTCATACCCCCTTTGCAGATTAGCCATGGCACTGTGGGACACATCTTTGACCTACCAAATAAATCTTCAAGCTCAGTTCTTGCCAGGAAAGCAGAACACTCTGGCAGACGACTTAAGCAGAAACCTTATGGATCATCACAAGTGGAAACTAAATCCACAAGTATTCAGCATAACAGAGAAATGGGGGAGCCCAGACACAGATCTCTTTGCCTCTCCTCAAAATTATCAATTGAAAAGATTCTGTACAAGGACTTATTACAGACAAGCATGGCAAGTGTACGCCCTATCCTTCAGTTGGAAACGCCTGTCTGTTTATGCCTTTCCTCCTCTGCCTCTTCTACCCAAGGTCCTCCTAAAAGTCAGACAAGAGAAGCCAAAGATGATATTAATTGCCCCGGACTGGCCCCGCCAATACTGGTACCCAGTCCTAAGGAACTTGTCTCAATACCCAACGTGGACCTTACCTCAAAGATCACAACTACTGTCCCAGCAAAACAATCAGATCCTGCACAATCAACTACAGACTCTGAACCTGGCAGCATGGCTAATCATGTAATCATACGAACGACACCTCTCAGTAAAGCTGTGATGGATGTCATTTTGGAAGCCAGAAGGCCTAGTACTAGAAAATCTTATGCTGACAAATGGAAGAGATCCTGTGCTTGGACTCGAGCACAAGGAACTGATGCAGCAGAACCACATATTCCTCAGATTTTACAATACTTAACTGAGATGCTTGACAAAGGCCTATCTTTCTCCTCAATCAAAATCCATGCCTCTGCCATTTCAGCTCATTACAATACAGAGCCACCAATCTTTCCTCATCCTTTACTAAAGCAGTATCTTAGAGGAGCCAAAAACCTAAGGCCTCCTAGAAGATCACCATTACCTGCATGGGACCTCAGTTATGTGTTGGAAGTGCTCACACTGCCTCCATTTGAACCAGCCGCTTACCGCTGATGTAAAGTACTTATCATGGAAGACAGCTCTGCTACTAGCAATTACTTCAGCAAGAAGAGTTTCAAACCTACGGGCCCTCATGGCTGTAGAGCCTTTCATCATATTTTACCCAGACATGGTGTCTGAGGACAAATCCTACTTTTATGCCTAAAGTGGTTTCCAGTGTGGCTCTTAACCAAACAATTCATCTGCCAACTTTTTATCCAAATCCGCAGAACAAGGGGGAGAGAATTCTGCATTCCTTGGACGTACACAGACAGCTAAGATTCTACTTGAGCAGGACAAAAGCTCTAAGAAAAACTGAGCCATTACTAGTGTCATATACTGCAGGGTCAGAAGGAAAGGCTATTTCAAAGCAAACAGTTTCAAAGTGGATAAGCCACTGCATCCGTTTCTTCTACTTACACCATGGTAAACCTGTGCCCAAGGGCATTGGGTCTCATTCCACCAGAGCTGCAGCTACTTCGGCAGCCTTCCTCAGAGGGGTACCAACCAAAGACATTCTAGAGGCTGCTACTTGGAGTTCTGTTCACACCTTTACAAAGCATTACCATTTGCCTCTCTAAGTCCAGGGCAGGCTTTGCCACTGCAGTGCTGCAGGGCCTTATAGCCGCACCTAATGCTGTTTAGCTCCAGCCTCCCAACCATAGCTTTGTGATAATACCCAAATGTAATGACTGCAACAGTGAAACACGAAGAACATAGTACAGTTGTGTACACTTGCATAAATGTAGATGTTCGAGTGTATTCACTGTTGCAGTCCAGGTTACCCTCCCACCCATCCCCCTGTCGTTCTACAGTTTCTTTCCTTTTCTATCTTCTTCAACTATGTGGTGTATTTGCTTGTAGATGAAGGTAAAGTTTACATTGCTGCATGTATATATATATATATATATATATGTGTGTGTGTGTGTGTGTGTGTGTGTGTGTGTGTGTGTGTGTATATATATATGTGTGTATATATATATATGTGTGTATATATATATATATATATATATATATATATATATATATATAAATATAAATAATATTGCTACACTTGCTTGTATAAGTAATCTCATAGTTAAACACTAATAAACTTAAGCACTACATCCTCTTATACTCCTTTTAAGCACTTGCTCCCTATTGGTTCTTTCAGATCAGTCAATAAGTAGTTCTCTATATTATTCAGGCATGTCTAAAGGTCAGTTTCGGGTTTACTCTCCAGTCCAGCTGGTGAATCTGGGAATCTTGAGGCAATGTTACAACTGCCTTATGTATACAAACCACCCTCCTCCTCCCAACAAGCTCAAATATATGTGAGAGATGCAACTATATAGCCAAACTGGAGGCTAAGCTCTCTCAACCCAGTACTGGCACAGCCTGTCAGGAGGAGAAGGTTACCAAACACACCACAAATCCAGTCTCACATAGACCTATTGCATCAGCAAACCAAACACACAAAAACATACTCGGAGGCTCTAAATAAAAATCTGCCTAAGCAGCAGAGACCTCCAAAGCAGACATCCAAGCAACCCCTACCACGAAACAATACCCATGTAGCACATAGCTCACAAAGTCAGTGTGCCACACAGTCACAGCCCTTAAGGCTAAACAACACACCTAATACACTTGTAATAGGGGACTCTATTGTCAGACACACTGACATCCCACTCACCAGGCTGAACAAGGAGAAGATCACTGTAAGCTGCCTGTCGGGTGCCAGGATCCGCCACATAACACAAGCACTCAGATCACTCCAAAGCAAGTAAAAATATGACTCCGTTATTGTCCATGCTGGTGTGAATGACCTGAGACGTACCTCCCTGGACTACATGAAAAAAGACAGAGGAGCTCTTTGATCATGTAGCCCAGGCCGGTATGACTCTGACCTTGAGTAGCATCTTAACCTCACCAAGAATGATGCCACAGTATAAAGACAAAATGATCAATTTTAACAATTGGCTAAAGTATATTGGTGTCATTCAAAGGGGATCCCGTGTTTGTCAGCCTGGGATGACATGCTCGACAAGCCACGTTGCTTCGCTAGGGACGGCTTGCACCTGTCACCCCTGGGTTTTTGAATACTGGCGAAGGCTCTTGCCTCCCCCATAGTGCCTTTTTTAGGCAAGGCTCAAAAGACAAACCTACTTCCATTGACACCACAAAGGGTAATGCTGCTCAACACCAGAAGTCTAAACCTCAGGATGCACGCACTCGAGACTCTCCTTAGTATGGAGAATATAGATATCTGTGCAGTAACAGAAACCTGGTTCAAGGCTCCCGAGAGCACCCCAGCACTAACAGGTTATACTTCATACCATGCTTTTCGGCCCCAAAACTCGGACCGAACCACAAAAGGAGGAGGTGTATCCATATTTATCAAAGATACCCACACCTCCAGGTTAGTGGCACTGCACGAAGCATCCATATACAACTAACAGTGGGCAAAACTGCCTTTCAGTTTGTAGCCTGCTACAGACCACCCTCCCAAACACACCTCACTTGGCTTTCCTGAGAACACTGGAGAATATGAAGGTGTCTCCAAACACCATTATATTGGGTGACTTCAAGTACCCAAACATCGATTGGGAAAACTACTCAAGCCCAAAAACCTCTCGCCCAACGGTTCCTAGAATTTATAAACTCAAATGCTATGGAACAACTGGTCACCACTCCCACAAGAGGGGAAAACACATTGGATCTGGTCATCACCAACATGGGGTCTCTATGTTCCACACCAGAGGTATACCACTCATTGGTAAGATCAGACCATAAACTAATCTCACTGGACATCCATATTCCGTCCCCAGCCCCAACCAAGGAAGCCACGGTGAAGAACTTCTCAAAAGCAAACTTCACACTTCTCAAAACTGAGGTGGAATCCTTCAAAGCCCCCGGGCCAGTGGAATATATGGCCCAAAATGCAGAATCCTTTAGAAAAGCATTCTATGGACACCTACAGGAATGCATGGAGCATGCTATCCCAAATAAATCCAAGACTCTCACTCCTCCAAAGACAGGAGACCTGTCTGGTGGATCCCGGCCATAAATAAGCTATACAACAGAAGGAGAAAGCTACTACATGATAGAGCAAAATCCCAAAAGGGGAAGGCGTTTCTGATCAGTACTAGCAAGAAACTACGATCCCTCATAAAAACATCTAAGGCCATCTTCGAAAGAAAAATTGCACAAGACACTAAGGATAATAACAAGGCCGCCTAAAGTTATGTCAGAAACCTGGGGAGGCAACTCCCAAATATGCTCTGAGTTGGTGCAAAATGACAAAAAATACACTGAACCCACAGACATTGCCAACATCCTGGCAGAAAAGTTCAGTGCAGACGTCTCCCCCCCTTCCCCCCAAAAGAGCAAATGTCTATCCCAACAGAGTGTAGCCTTCCTGAGACCACAGATGCATAGGTGAGAGCTGCCCTCTCCAAAGCAAAAAACACAGCATCAGTGGGACCAGACGGTGTCCCGGGCTGCATCTTACACGAGCTCCAAGAAGAACTAAACCCTCATATAAAGTCACTGTTCAATCTCAGCCTTACTACAGGATATATATCCAAGGAATGGCGCACAGCAACAGTGGTCCCACTCCACAAAGGTGGTGCCACAACAGACCCCGGAAACGATCGCCCTATAAGCCTGACTAGCCTGGTCTGTAAAGCTATGGAGCGCATCATCATGGAAATCATAAAAAAAGACATTGGGAACCTCCAGATACTGGATCCTACCCAATTCGGCTTTAAGGGCAGATCTTGCCTCTTGAACCTGGTTGACTTCTTTGAAACAGTTACCAAAGCCATAGATGAAGGGAAGGTAGTCCACACAGCCTACCTGGACCTCGCAAAAGCCTTAGACACAATACCCCACTCGGGCATCATAAATAAGCTCACCAGCTTAAATATCAACCCCTATGTCACAAGATGGGTTGCAAACTGGCTCAGGGATAGAACCCACATGGTCAGAATAGCAGGTGCCATGTCAGACTCTAAACCAGTTACAAGTGGTGTCCCACAAGGCTCAGTCCTGGGACCTCTCTTGTTTGGTATATATTTCTCCGAGGTACAGGCTAACACGGGTGGACTATGGCTGACCAAGTTCGCAGATGATTGCAAACTCGGTGCTATAATCGACTCTCCGGCTGACACAAGTATCCTCCAAAAGGGTCTCTCAGAGACGGATAACTGGTGCCAGAGCCATGGCCTAAAGCTAAATGCCAAAAAGTGCATAGTCATCCCCTTTGGGAAAAACAAAGTGCCCACAAATTACCACATAGGTGGAAATCCATTAAGTACGGAAGAAGTAATTAGGGACTTGGGGACCCAAGTAGATGGCAATCTCTCCTTTGACAATTACGTTGCCAAAGTGGTTAGAAAGACCTTCTATATAGCCCACAGTATCACAAAAGGGTTCACATCTAGATCAAGAGAGGTCATTGTGCCCCTCTACTCATCACTTATCAGGCCCATAATTGAATACAATGCCCCATTTGGGATGTACCTTACCCGACACCTGCAGCAACTGGAAAGACCCCAAAAGTACCTCACCAAGAGGATCAAGGGGCTCAAACAGGTGCCCTGTGCAGTTCGGCTAAAGAAACTCCAGCTCTACTCAGTTGCATACCGCCTACTCAGAGGCGATCTGTGTCTGACGTATAAAGCCATGTCCAACCCAGAATTAATAGACATGCTTCACCTCAGGAAATCCAAATCCCTTAGAGCTACACGCTCCAGGGACTTGAACCTCAGCACGGAAATAAATAGGACATGCTGGAGGGACAGATTCATATCCCAGAGGATCCCCTCACTCTGGAACAAAATCCCAATCCATGTTAGGCAGAGCCCCTCACTGACCCTCTTCAAGAGAAATCTTGACGAGTGGATGGGAGATCGTACGTTTACCCCTGGGATCTCTTCTGTGTCCCTGCTTGACAGAGGTACAGTAAACTAACCTTAAAAGGGCTACCTTCTGTGACCTACTATACAGAGGTTACAGTCAACTAATCTAAAAGGGTGGCGAAAACCAAACACACTCTGGCTGGGCTTATAAATCCCCTAGGGCAGATAGCCTAGTATCAACCTATGAAGCTTTTTGGTGGCACCTGACATCGGGGGCCAGGAAAACTAAAGAAAATGGCATCTGCTGCATGTTTTATACCCCTGACGACCTGACGTCATGGAAGAGAAGACATCAACTGACACAGGACCCAAGACTTTGGAATTCAGGCCGACTGAGGGCAACCTGCCAGCAGATGACCCAAATGTAATGACTGCAACAGTGAATACACTCTAACATCTACATTTATGTTAAGTGTACACAACTGTACTTTCCTCTTTCTTTGGCCTCATCTAGTCTACTCTCATTGGGTTCTGGATCCAATTCCAGACCTGTCTCACCCGACAGACAGGATTCCCCTGGATATCTCAAACCTAAAACTGACTACATGGTTTCTCCACTCATTAATATCAAGACAACATACGTTGTCTTCCCCTGTTTGTCATATACTTTTGTCTTCCCACAAAGCTTCCACAAGGAAACTTTATAGCAGTAAATGGTCAAGATTTGTTTTTTGGATGCAGCAAAAGCACATTGACCCTTTTTCAGCACTAGTGCATAGTATCCTTGAATTTTTAGCAACAATTTTCAATGAAAGAGCTAGCTCAGGGGTCTGCAACCTGCAGCTGTAGAGCTGCATGTGGCTCTTCCATCCCTCAGCAGTGGCTCCCTGTAGCTTTGAAAAATAATGGCCACTCTGCCGCACAATGCACACACAGAGTGATTGAGTGATGGACTTAAAATATTGCTCTTATAAACTTAGAAACTTGCTAGAATAACACTATTTCTGTTGCCATGTATTCCATACACACAGAGCAATCAAGCAATTCTCTGGCAGCAGCGGCATCTCCTGAAAGGTTTCCATACCTCTCAAAGTCTTAAGACAAGAAATCTGGACAGAGCCACAAATAAAGGGGAACAAAAGAACAAAAAATAAGGATGGACTTTAAATATTGCTCTTATAAACTTGCTTGAATAACATGGTTTCTGTTAACATACATTTTCCAGGCACATGCACACACACCACACAGTTACCTCTCAACTGTGCAGATTTCGCAGAATGTCCTGACTTTTGTCTCATATTTTTGGTCTGTTTCTCATAAAATTGTGGTTTTCTGGCAAATCATTGAGGACTATGAAGTCTGAAACTCAAATGTCTGTCTAGTTTTTTTGACTTCAATGTTCAGAAAATTTATGCCAATGCAAAATATTTTATTCTGTCAACTTTCTAAGTTTGAAAGAGCAATATTTAACAAGTGTTCCTAATTTTGGACCTTTGTGCCCAACTATTTATGGCTTTGTCCAGATTTCTTGTTCCAAGATGTTGAGAGATATGACCTACACACACACACACACACACACATTGAGAGCAATCGAGCAATCCCAACAAAGGAACAAAAATAGGGATGGATTTTAAATATTGCTCTTATAAACTTCTTTTATATTTGGGATAATAACTATATGTAAAACATTATACTGTACACTGTGTTATCTTCATTTTAGGGGTCAAATAGGTTTTGTGGCTCCTGATGAATTTTATTTGGTGGGGGAGGGGCCAAAATGGCTCTTTTGATAGTGAAGGTTGCAGACCCCTGAGCTTAGCTGCTCAACTGTTAGGGTACAACTAGTTGCTATTTCTAATTTTCACATAGGGACTGAAAATTCCTCCTTGACGACTTCTGAACTTTAAGGCCTTTTTGAGGTTTACCCTTCTTTTGAGATCCCCTTATAAGGATCCATCTCCACCATGGGACTTGAATTAAGGCCTGTAATACTAAATTTATTTCCCTTTCAAACCAGCAAGTAAAAGTGAACTTAAGTTTTGACCTGGAAAAGTATATTTTTGGTAGTCATCACCTCTGCTAGAAGACTGTCAGAACTTCAAGCACTGTCCTCTAAACCTTCTTAAATGTATTTCATAGGAATAGGGTAATTACAAACCAGTTCTTCCTAAGGTGGTGTCAGAATCAAACAGTCTATTAATTTGCCAGTTTCTTTCCAAGCTTTACGAATAAAGGTGTATATATGTTGCACTTACTAGATGTTCGTAGGCAATTGCGTTTTTACTTGCATAGAATGAAAACCTTCAGAAAAACAGATAGTTTGTCTCCTTTGCTGATTCCAAATTAGGCAAGCCAGTCACAAGGCTGTCCTTAGCCAGATGGCTGACTGATTATATATCCTTTGTAACAAATTGGGCCTTTTCTTACCAAAACCTTTGAGAGCCCATTCAACCAGGTCCATGGCAACATCATCAGTATTTTCATCTAGGGCTTCGATTAATAATATACATGTGCAGCTGCTTCTTGGGCTAATCCTCGTACCTTTTATTTCTTATTTCAAATTGGATCTGGTCTCGAGGGGAAGAGCATCCTTCGACTCAACTGTACTGAAGAATATCTGTCCTTAGAGTCTTCCCGGGATTTCAGGTAGCTGGGGGGCTCTGTCTCATTTGTTGAGGAATGAATGACAAGTTACATCATCGGATAAAGTTATGTACTTACCATAACATTACATCTGTGTTTCCCATTTTCATTCTTCTTCAGCTCCTCTCCCACCAACCTCCTACCTCTGAACTGATGACGTCTGGTAGAGCGAGACCTTCTAATGGAACCACTGTTCTTTTTATTGAGCTCCAGATATGGATTTCTGTTACCAGGATGCTAATATTTCTTTTGATACTGTAGGCCAGCAAACGAGATCTGAGGTATGTTGGGGGATAGGGCATTATGGGTTAAGGAGGAGCTCAAGAGTTTTCTAGTGAACATGAGCTGAAAATAATAGCAGAGTCTGATCTGAACCCAACTATGGAGGAAGAATGAAAATGGACTACACAGATGGAACATTTGGTAAGTAGATAACTTTTTTTTTTCTGTGTGCAGCTACACAGGCTGTCACAGTTTTCCTTTTTATATTCACAGCTTAACCTTTAAGTTAAGGCATTTTTAATGCAAATGTTGTGAATACATTTTGTGAAAAGATGTTTTTTTTAAATAGTTGGATACTATTGTGCACTACTGACAGAGTGCATTCCTGCATGGTTCAATTTGTAGGTCTTTAGTAGAACAGCTTAAGTAATGTAAGTGATATGCAAGAAAGAGGCTTATAGCCCTATCAATTCAGAGAAGTTGACTACTAGAGTAGAGATTGTGTGTCTGGAACAACAGATGTCCTGTTGTTCACTTGTTGCAGTATTCTGTACTTGAGTGTTATCCCCGCCAGAAGGCACCTGACGTTGGCCAGTATACAAGTCTTTTGCCACTATAGGGTACATGGTACATCTGACGGCTGCAGTCAGACGTAGGCCATATAAAACAGACATACACACGTACCATCCTCAGAACTTTTCTGCCACCAGTCAGAATGCCAGCTGCAACTGTCAGTTGTACAGTTTCTAGTGTTTCCGACTTCTGCTTTCAGATAAGTGCCCGGTTGGATAATCTCTTTTCTTGTTTTTCTTTTGTTATGCCATCCTGGAAGGGCAAGTGCCAATGTGGAAGACAAATTCCACATAAGTACAGCCATACCCCATGTCTTTTTTTGCCTAGGTCACAACCACAAGTTGTGCAGTATCTGCCGTTCATTCCTTCCAGAGACCCTTAGAAGCAGACTTTTGTCAGTAGCTCTGTATTTTGAAAACCAACATCTAAAATTGGTAAACAAGTGCATGGAGGGTTCCCTGATGCCGAGCCAATGAAGCATAAGGCCAAGAAACCTCTGCCTACTACTTCCGGTGCACCTCACCCATCCGATGCATCTCCTGAGGGGCTTGTCGACTTGGCGGTATGTCCAGTTCCAGGTATGGTGTCACAGGCCGAACCTACTACTGAGGTTGCCTTGATTTCTGCCACGAGCATGTCTCAAGAGGTGGAACAGACATCCGATCTGGATGTTGAGAGGGAACCCACACTTGAATACATTGAGGAACCCAGGGATTTACCTCAAACGTCTGTTACCTGACCGCTCCAGCCTGAAACCTTTGAACTCAGGTATTCATCCAGACCCCCGACCTTACAAAAAGTAGTCTCTCCAGCAAAGAAAAAACAGAAGATAAAGCATGTCTTCTCTTCACAAGAGGCTCCTGCAGATTGGCAGACCTTCTCAGAGTCTTTTTCAGGCCTTCATGGCTCTTAAGCAGCCTACCTGTCAGCCTTCCCCGAAAAGGGCTAGCGACCCAGACACTTGAGATGAATCCTCTTCTGATGAATTTTTAGACTACTCTACTCAAATCCCCTCCTCTCAGGAATGCATCTCCCCTGAGGAGGCATCAGCAAGAGCAGACTCCCCCATGAATGAAATGTCCCTTGGGGAGACCATCCTGAAAATGTGTGAACTTAAGTGGGATTCCTTCCAAATCTCAGATGCTTAGAAAAGGTATTGCTAACTTTTACAAGTGCACCTTCCCAGCTCTTCAGCAGTGCCATCAGTACATCCAGGTTTTTTGGGTGCTTTCCACCATGCATCCCAAAACCCAGACTCAGGCTCCAGCTCCGAAAAAGCCAGAGCAATCTTCAAAGTCACTGAGGACTGCCAGTTTCTTTTCAGGTGCCCGGCTGCGGACTGAGCAGTCATCTCTGTTGCTACTGACAAGCCTTCTAGAGTGCTCCCTTCTGCCTTACTACTCCTAGTAGACAAGGAGAGTAGAATACTGGAATGGGTAGGGAAAAAGGGATGCACTTCAGCCATTTTGGCTTTCAGAGCCATCAACTACTTGACACATATGACCAAGTACTCTCTAGAACTTGTCTTAATCAGCTTCTGCCATCTCAGACCTCCCAGATTCTAAGGGAAAGCACTCACTTAGCCCTGAATCTTTTAGGAGCTTCTTCCCAAGTACAAAGACACTCCATAAAATACAAGCTATGATGTTGCTGAGACCTATTCTAGGGCAGCTGTTACTGGGTCAATACTCAGAAGACTCTCATGGCTGAGACTTCAGCCACTGTAGGATGATTTCAAATCCAAATTAATGGATGCCCCTCTGGACAATACAGCCTAGTTTGGGACAGGTGCTGCTGCCCTTTTCAAAACCGTACAAGAAAAGTCTAAGGAACTCAGAGTTAAAGCACCTTTTACTGTTCCCGGTTCCATAGGAATTTTCCCTCCAAGCCTGTCTTTGTTTATAGCTATTGTCAGTACCAACAAAGCAAAGCTTTTAGGGGAGGTAAGAGAAAACAGAGGACTAGGGCTTCTCAGGCACCACCCCAACAAAAACTCCCTGCTCTGTCCAGAAAGGGCTGTATTTGACTACCCTGCAAACATTTCCCCAGACTCCCTCCCCCTCTCAAATGCTCTCAAGACTTGCCAAACCATTGCCGAAGACATTTGGGTCCTTTCCATAATCTAGAAAGGATACTTTGTGTGGCAC
The DNA here is from genome assembly GCF_019279795.1 of Protopterus annectens. Lineage (NCBI taxonomy): Eukaryota > Metazoa > Chordata > Ceratodontiformes > Protopteridae > Protopterus > Protopterus annectens. Next base: position 630,521,486 of record NC_056751.1, on the reverse strand, counting down.
TCCATTCCCACCTTTTGGGGCATCCTACAACCTCCCAGAGAACAACTTCACCTCTTCCCAGACCTATCGGATTTGTGGCAACAGGTCTCCATTCAGAGAGCCCCTGTCCCTCCATAGGAAAAGGATTTTATTCAGGAATGTACCTAAAGCCCAGAAAGAATGGCCCCTGGAAGACCAATCCTAGACTAGTCTCCTCTCAAACACCTTAAAAGTTCCATCCTTCAGAATGCTAACTCTATAAAATCCTTTTCCCTCTGCTTCTCCCACAAGGATGTGTGGCCTCTGTAGACATCCCCATTTACCCAAAGTACTGAAAATTTTTACGTTTTTTCTGTGGGTTCATGGCATTTTCAGATCTGGGCATTGCCCTTTGTTCTCTCTACAGTTCCAAGGATTTTCACAAAATGTTTTACTCTAGTGATTGCTCACTGCAGGCTCTTGACTATCCAGATTTTCCCATACCTGGGCAATCTGCTCTTACAGGGCCCAAACACTCAGGTTCTTCAGAACCTACAGAGTACCATTACCCTCCTGGGAAATCTGGGGTTCACATTAAACTTTAGAAAATCAACTTGCACCCCATCCCAATACCACACCTTTCTGGGCTGCAGAATCTAAACAGACATAATGAAAGTGTCTCTACCACCCCAAAAAGCAGAGGACCTTCAGGCCTTTTTTCGATCCTCCCATTAAACCACATCACAGCCAGGAAATTCCTCAAGGTGCTAGGTTTTATAGCCTCAACCATCCCCATGGTACCCCTGGCAAGGCTACACATGAGGAAATTCCAGTGATTCTTAAGATCTGTCTGGACCCAGCAATCTCATTCACTAGAATTCCTCATTCCCCTCATCCCATGCTTGAAAAGGGAACTTCCCTGGTGGATACAGCAAGTACAACATAACCCATGACTACCTCTATATCCCTTAGACCCAGTCCAAGAACTTTACACAGATGCCTCAGATGTTAACTGGAGTGCGGCCCTGGGCAAATTTGCAGTGCAAGGAAGGTGGTTCCTCTCATAAGAAAGGAACTCAAGGGAGGTGCGAGCATTACTCCTAGCCTTCTAAACCTTCCATTCCCTCCTTCATCCAGGTGCACTAAAACTGTTCACAGACAAACATGACTATACTCTGGTATGTGAACAAGCAGGGGGGACCAGATCCTACCTCCCTGTGCAGGTTGGCTCTCCTAGTATGGGAATTCCTGGCTTAATACAACATGACAGTCCAGACCGTGTACTTTCTTTCCAACAGGAACCTTGTGGCAGACTTTCTGAGCAGGTCCTGGACCCAATCTCATGAATGGATGCTTCACAGGGATGTGTTCCTGGACATAGCCCACCACTGGGGTACTCCATACACAGACTTATTTGCCTCTCCCATGAACAGACAGCTTCCAAAATTCTGTGCCAGAGTCCAAAGTCCTCTGGCTTGGAAAGTGGATTGCCCTCTTCTTCTCATGGAAAGGGATGTTTCTGTACACCTTCCCTTCCTCTAATACCAAAAGTCCTGCTCAAAATCTGGCAGGATCAACCAGAAATCTTACTGGTGACTCCCTTTTGGCCAAGACAGTATTAGTTCCCCCTTTTCTTGCAATCACCACAAGTTACCCCATAGAGTGGACCTTCTCACACAGAACAGAGAATCCCTTGTACATCCACACCTGTCAACACTACAGCTGACACTTTGGGTGATAGGATTCTAATTCCCTTGAGACACCTTTTCTCTGAGGATCTACTCAGGGTTTTGTAGTAGACCAGAAGACCCAACAGTAAAAAAAGTGTTATGTTTCCAAATGGAAAAGATTTTCACTGTGATGTCTCCCTAAAAACCAAGACCCACTGGAACTGGGAATATAACACTGGTTCTGAAATATTTCTGTGAACTGCTGTCAGCTGGCCAGGCTTATTCATCAGTTAAAGCTCACGTGTCTTTTATCTCTGCTTGTCTGCCTTTATCCCCTCCTCTGGCATCCATGTTTGAGGCAGAACAATTTCTTAAAGGTGCCCTCCAGATTAGGCCTCCCAGGAAACCTATTCCTCCTTCTTCAGACCCTAAGTTTGTTCTAGAGAAATTGCCATTGCCTCCACTTGAACCCGCAGAGTCTGCTTTTCTCAAACATTGCTTGTGAAAAACTATCTTGATATAGTAGCCCCAATTTCAGCTAGAAGGGTCTTAGAACTCCAGAGTCTGAAGGCCCATTCACCCCCCCCCTTTCTTGGTCTTCCATAAGGACAGGATATCACTGAGAACTAACCCTTCCTTTATGCCCAAAGTGGTTAATGAGCTATCCCTTAACCAATGTACTTAACTAACGAACCTTCTTCCCCTCTCCACAAAATCACAGTGAGAGGATTCTACACTCCCTTGATGTTCCCAGACAACTGAGATATTACCTGGACAAGACAAAAATCCTCAGAAAATCTGAACAGCTTTTTGTTAATTTTTATCCCAGGGCTGTAGATCTTCCTGCATCCAAGCAGACTCTCTCCTTGGATTTCTGCAACTATCTCCATTTGCTACACTCACCATGGAAAGGATCTTGATGCACCTGTGAAAGTGCATTCTACCACAGCTCGGCTTCATCAAAGCATTCTTCAAAGGATTGTATAACAGTGCCATCGTGGAAGCAGCCACCTTGTCTACTCTTCATACCTTTACCAAATATTGCAAGCTGGATGCGATCTGTAGAGATGGAACCAGTTTTCCCGAAGTTATTTTACACTGCTTCATAGAGTTCCTCTGCTCCTACCTTCCCTATTGAGCTCTGGTATTCTCCCTCAAGTAAAGAAAACTGCAGCAAGTGAATAGAAGGACATAGAAAAGCTGTGTAAAATCTTACCTTCACTGCTGCAGTATTCTATCCCACCCACCTTCCCCAATGGTCTCTTGTCTTTCCTGGATGTATTGACCACTCATATCCTTAGTCTCGCTTTCTTCCTGGGGCATTCTGAGGATGTTACATTTCTATGTCTGACTGCAGCCGATGTCAGATGTACCAAGTCCCCTGTAGTGGCAAAAGACTTTTGTATACTGGCTGATGTTCTTCATGTTTCAATGTTGCAGTCATTATATTTGGGTTATCTGCTCTGCAGTAGCCCTCATTCGGTCTGATTAACAAAGTCTTGGGTCCTGTGTCGGTTGCTGTTCCTTCTTCCATGACGTCAGGTCGTCAGGGGTATAAAACATGCAGCCGACGCCATTACATCAGTCTTTCTTGCTGTGCGGTGCCCAAAGCAGAAGCAGTTCACAAGTGCCAGTCGGCCAACTCCTGAAATTTTCGTTTTCGAGTTTCAGAGCCGAAGTCTTCAACTAAAGCAAAGTACCCCATTGGGGAAACTTTCTCTTGCTCCTCACCGATGTCAGTAAAAGTTAATAATTGCATTACTTGTGGAAAGCAAGTACCTCACAAAGATTTTCATTCGTACTGTATTCCTTGCCTAGGCCCTGACCACGACGTACCTTGCTGTAAGTTTTGTGCTTTATTTAATCAGCTCACTATCCTTCGTTGGTATATCTTTACCTCTAAATATTTCGGTTCTCGGTTTAATTATCCAGAAATGTCTGTTAGCCCTCTGACTACCGGGATTCCGAAAAAACGTAAAGATAAAGACAGAGGCTGCTGAGGTCCAAAACTGCCGACGATGCTTCTTCTAAGCCAGTCGCCAGTTCGCTGGTACTCAGTGAGGCGTTTTCGCAGCCCCTGATACCCGCTACTTCTGACTCGTAGGCCTCTACTGAGACCCATTCGGAGTCCGGTATGCTGCGAGATGCTTCAACTGTGGAACCTACGGATGTCTCTACCTTGGATGTGTCCGGAGCCGTTGTGCAGGCACCGGCTTCTGAGGGTGTATTCACGTCTACGGACTTGTATATTAAACAGATGCCTCCATCTTCATTTAGGCCAAAATCTCGAACCATGCCTAAAAAAACAACGCCTAGACCGCATGTTCAGGACTCTAGGCCTTTAAAAACAAATAAGAATGGATGAAGATCTTATAACTCTAATCAGGGGAAGCAACCCCCCCCCTCTAAAAGACCTAGGACTGAAAGTGTTTATGAATCTTCTGACCAGGATTCTTACTTTTCTGATTTTTCTGATCTGTATTTGCCCTTATCTACTTATGAGGATTCTGATGCAGAGGACTCTCTTCCATCTGCTTCCCCTCCAGAGTATTTTTCTTTTGGTGAGACCTTACATGCTCTTAAGGGAACTTTTCCACTGGGGAAGCCAGGATTTTTCTGATTCAAAGAAGAGACTTAGGGATTTCTTACTTCTGCCTCAAGCATAGGCCTTTAGCGATACCTCCTGTACTGAACATTGTTGATGCCTTTTCAAAATCTAGTTTGGCTCCTGTTTCTTTGCCTCCTCTCCCAGAAAACCTGACAGATATTACAGGGTTCCTGATTCACACAAGTTCCTTTTTAAAAATCCTTTTGCGGATCCAGAGACTATTTCACAGGGACCCAAGGGCATTAAGGCTTCTACTGCTAAGCATCCTACCCCCTCTGATAGAGACTGCAGGGAGCTGGATAGATGGGGTAAGAAGGTTTACACTTCTGCAACCTTGACTATTAGGGCTTTAAAATGACAGTTTTATATGTTAAAGTATCAACAACATGTTATTGGATTGCTTAAACAGAAAATGATATTGATTCCTGACTGTGCTGAACATAAAGAATTACAGGATTTAATGCATTCTGCTGAACAGGTTGGAAAACATACTTTGCAATGTGGATTTGATTCTTTAAAGGCGTCTAGCAGGGCTGCTGTTACTGAGTCTGTGCTCAGAAGGCATGTTTGGCTTAAGGAGCAATCTTTGCCTGATCATGTTAAAGCTAAATTGTTGGATGCTCCCTTAAATCAGGACTGCCTGCTTGGCAACTGGGCTGAGGAAATTCTTAAAAGGATGGAAGATAAAGCTAAATCTTTGCAAACTGTCAAAGATTTCTTACAAGTTCAGCCTCTTAGATTTAGTAGGCACTGGCCCTCTAAGAATTGGTCCTTTCCGCCCCTTCCCGGTCTTCTCGAGCCAAACCCAGACACAGCAGAAACCCCTGGTTTCCGTCCCAAAGGACACACAAGACTAAGCAGTGAGGGGATGTCCTTCAAGGATGCTTCTGCGGTCATAACATATGTGGATGTTCTTCGTCTTCCCTTGCTGCAGTCCTGACTATTGGGTATAGTCCGCGTCCCAGTCGGCCCGAATACCAGAGTATAAGGCTGACGTCGGTCATGGCGCCTTAGACTGACGTCAGTACGTCAGGGTACTAATGCGCATGACCGACGTCATTTCCTCAGTCTTTTTTGCCGCATGGTCCGATGCAGAAGCAATTTTGCGAGTGCAGGTTGGCGTTCTGAGATTTTCCGAAACCGGAGTTTCAGACCGAAACAGAGTTGGCTAAGTAACCCGTTAGAACATTTTGGTTTTTCTTGCCTCAGTATTTAACGGATGTCAGAAAAGTGAATAACTGTATTTCTTGTGGGAAGCAGATACCGCATAGGGATTATCATACATTGTGTATACCTTGTTTAGGGCCTGAGCACGACGTTGTTGGTTGCCGCTCTTGTGCTAGATTTATCAAGCACTATTAAGAGGAGGCTTGATTGTGCTAGGTTAGTGTTTGGGAAGCGTTGCAATTATAATATGCGGTCGGATGCTCCGGCGCGTGCTTCATCCAACAAGCGCAAGGACAAAACAGTGAAGCCTAGGGTGAGGAACCGGCAGTCCCGGACGTCGGTCCTTTAGAAGGCTCAGGGGAGCCAGAGGTTTTGCCAGGAGTCTCTATGGAGTCTCAGGCAGATACTTTACTGTTACAGGATGTGCCCTCTCAGGAGGTAGGCCAGGCTGAGGGGCTTCTCAGGTAACTGTGCTTCCCACTCTTCCCAAGGTAGTTAGGGCCTCTCCCACTGTTGGCAAAGCTTCGTTTGAGGTAGGCCAAGTTCAGCTTCTGTGGGGCTTCTCCTAGCATTTCGGCTCTGTGCCTAAGAAACATATGCTTATAATGGCACAAGATTTGATTACTCTGATTAGAGGTTCTATGCCCCACCTGATAAGAGGCCTAGGGTGGAACAGGAGTTTGATAGTTTTGAACAGTGTTCACAGGCTTCAGAGTCTTCTGTGGAAGACTTGCAAGAGTTTCCTACTTATTCTGATTCTGATGTGGATGATTCCACTCCTTCAGCTTCTCCTCCTGAGGATTTTTCATTTTCAGAGACTCTTCACTCCATGAGGACGCACTTTAAATGGGGAGGACAAGATTACTCTGACTCCAGAAAAGGCTTAGGGAATTCTTGTTTTGCCCCAGCATAGGCCCTTAGCTATTCCTCCTGTGTTGAATGTGGTGGAGGATGTTTTGCAGAGGCTTCTCTGAACCCTGACTCCTTGCCTCCTGCTCCTGTTAAGCCTGATAGGTATTATAGGGTGCCCGAAGCTCATAAGTATTTGTTTAAGAGTCCCAGGGCGGACCCAGAAACTGTTTCTCAGGGCCCTAAAGGTGTTAAAGCTTCTGTGGTTAAAATCCTGTACCCTCTGATAAAGAGGCAAGGGCTTTGGATAGGTGGGGTAAGAAAGTATATACTTCTTCCACTCTAGCCATGAGGGCATTGAATTGTCAGTTTCATATGCTGAAATATCAGAATTATCTCCTTTCACAATTGAAATCTAAGGTGGATGCTTTGGCGGAAGGTATTGAGTGTAAAGAATTGCTGGATTTGGTTCATGTGTCTGAACAAGTGGGTAAGCATTCTTTGCAGTGTGGTTTTGATGCTGTTCAGGCCTCCTCGAGGGTGGCTGCTACTAGTTCTGTTCTTCGAGACATGCCTGGTTGAAGGATCAGAATTTAGCTGAGCATGTTAAGACCAGGATTTTGGATGCTCCTTTACAGTCTGATGTGTTGTTTGGACCGCCTGTGGAAGCAGTTTTAAAGAAAATGGAGGACAAAGCTAAGTCTATGCAGACTGTTAAAGATTTTGCAGGTGCAGCCTCCAAGTTTAGTAGAAATTGGCCTGCTAAGGGGTGGACATATCCTGCTTATGGTTCCCAGTCTAGGGGTAGGTCTAGACGTGGTAGGGGCAGGGCTCAAGGTTCGTTTAGGCCTAGATCAGACAGTTCACCTGCTCAGACTTCTGGTGAGGGCAGGGGTCAGTCCTTTCGTAAGCAGAACCAATGACCTGCCTTTTCAGCTGCCAGTGGACTCTCGTCTGGCAGCTCCTTTGGGAGGAAGATTGTCTCTTTTCAAAGAAAATTGGGATTTAATCACTCAAGACAGATGGGTGCTGGATATCATTCATCACGGTTACAGATTTTATTTCCACACAATGCCCCTTTCAAAGGCATGCCAGATGTTCCTCCTCCACAAAGAAAAGAGGCTCACAAGCAAGTTTCTCAGTTACTCCAGATAGGGGCTATTCAGCCAGTCCCTGTATCAGAAAGGGGCTTGGATTTTATTCTCGCCTGTTCCTAGTACCAAAGAAGGGAACACGTGGAGACCAATTTTGGCTTTATCTATCCTCAACACTTATCTGCACATTCCCAAGTTCAAGATGTTGCCGTTACAGCAACTGTTACCTCTGCTGGGCAAGGATCACTGGATGGTAACTTTGGATCTCAAGGAAGCTTACCTTCATGTGCCTATAAGGCTAAGTTGCAGAAAGTATCTGCGGTTTGAACTGGAGATTTTCATTATCAGTTCTCTGCATTGCCCTTTGGCTTATCTACTGCGCCCAGAGTATTCACAAAGGTTCTGGCTCCAGTGATAGCTTACTTCAGGCTTCAAGGCATTCAAATCTATCCTTACTTGGACGACTGCCTGATTCTGGCTCAAGAAAAGGAACACCTTCTACAGCATCTGGAATATGTCATAGCAGTGCTAAGATGCCTAGGGTATTCTGTGAGCGAAATAAAGTCCAGTCTAGTACCCTCTCAAGACATGTGCTTTCTGGGTGTGAGACTGAATACAGCAGCCCAGATGGCCTTTTAACCCCGGACAAACAAAAGAGTCTGTCACTTTACTTCCATCAACTATCTCATCAGTCGTGCTGACTGCAAGGACAGTCCTTCAAGCATTAGGGTTCATGGCATCTTGTATTCTGGTGCTTCCCAATGCCAAACTGCATATGAGGAAGCTGCAATGGTATCTCAAAAATGTATGGACACAGCACTGCCAAGATTTGGACACTGTCATTCAAATAATACCTTGCCTTCAAAAGGAATTCTTGTGGTGGGCTCAGGAATGTCACCTAAACAAGGGACTCTCTGTGACCCGGCCAGAGGCGAGTCAGATTTTAACGACAGATGCCTCGGACACTGCTTGGGGAGCTCATCTAAATGGAAAGTGGATACAAGACAAGTGGCCTGCCAGACTACAGCATCTACATATCAACATGAAGGAGATGTTAGCAGTCCAGTTTGCATTGATGGCGTTCAAGGAGTTACTTCTTCCAGGGCAGGTGTTGATTCTGACAGACAACACAACTGTCATGTGGTACATCAACAAGCAAGGGGGAACACATTCTTATCCTCTATGCAGGCAAGCAATGATTTTATGGGAGACTGCGTTAAGCCTGCAACTGACTCTTCAGGCAAGGTTTCTGCCAGGAGCACAGAACTCCTAGCAGATGTATTAAGCAGACAAATCATGGATCCCCACGAGTGGAAACTGGATCTTCATGTATTTCAGAAATTGACAGTGTCATGGGGAACTCCAGACATAGATCTGTTCGCTTCTCCACTAAACCACCAGCTGCCAAAGTATTGCACAAAGGGGTTTCATCACACAGCTTGGAAAGTGGATGCTCTGTCTTTCAGTTGGAAAAACCTTCATGTCTATGCCTTTCCACCTCTACCTCTTCTTCCAAAGGTATTACTAAAGGTCAGACAAGACAGGCCAAGGATGATTTTGATAGCTCCAGATTGGCCTCGGCAACACTGGTACCCACTTCTAAGGAGTCTTGTAAAGAAGCCTCCATGGCCTTTACCTCTGATTCCTCATCTGTTATCTCAGAAGGACGGTCATCTGCTCAATGTCAAGCTTCAATCTCTTCATCTCACAGCTTGGCATATTCTGTGTTGAAGCGTGGTAGGTCTCAGCTGCCGCAACAAGTTTTAAATGTGATTATGGAAGCTAGAAGGCCTAGTACTAGGAGAGTGTACGAGAAAAATGGAAGAGATTTTTATTTTGGAGTACAGCAAAGAATTTGGAGATTTCAGAGCCTAATTTGAGTGTGGCTCTTCAATATCTTACTGAATTATTGGACAAAGGTTTGTCCTTCTCTTCCATAAAGATTCATGCTGCAGCAATTTCAGCTCACTATGATTGTGACCCACCTTTGTTTTCGCATCCTTTGTTCAAGCAGTTTCTTAGAGGGCAAAGAATATAAGACCCCCACGTAGAGCTCCTACTCCTGCTTGGGAACTCAATTTTGTGTTGGAAAACTTACTCTACAACCTTTTGAGCCTGCAGCTACTGCTGAATTGAAATATTTGTCATGGAAGACTGCTTTTCTGTTGGCTATTACTTCTGCAAGAAGGGTGTCTGAGTTGCAGGCCCTTATGGCAGTAGAGCCCTTTTGGTTTTCCATAAGGACAGGGTTTCATTACGCACTAATCCTTCCTTTATGCCTAAGGTGGTTTCTAGTGTGGCTTTAAACCAAACTATTCATTTGCCTACTTTTTGCAGATCCTCAAAATAAAGGGGAAAAGATTTTGCACACTTTAGATGTACACAGGCAATTGCGTTATTATTTGAGCAGGACTAAAGATTTTAGGCAGTCTCAGCAGTTACTTGTTTCTTTTGCTTTGAGTTCACAGGGCAAGCCTGTGTCAAAACAAACTATTTCTAGGTGGATTGGCTTTTGCATTGCATTTTGTTATTCCCATCATGGCAAAGAGGTTCCAGCTGGGATTAGGCCTCATTCCACTAGGGCTACTGCCACTTCAACAGCATTTCTAAGGGGTGGCAACTAAGGATATTCTGGAAGCAGCTACTTGGAGTTCAGTGCATACTTTCTCTAGGCATTATCACCTGCCTATATACTCTAAGACTAGAGCTGGTTTTGCCACAGCTGTTTTACAAGGCATGTTGTCAGCTCCTGCTACTTTATAATTTGCCAGCCTCCTTACCTCTGCTTTGGGATTCTACCCAATAGTCAGGACTGCAGCAAGGAAGGCGAAGAACATAGTACAGTTTTGTACCTACCATAAATGTAGATGTTCGAGGATTCCCTTGCTGCAGTCCACCCCTCCCTCCTTCCCCTCTGTGTTTCAGGGTGGTTGTGTGGGTGAGTTTACATGCTTATATTTTTGTATGTATTACTGTATATATTGTACATGTTTTTGGTGCAGGTTGTTTTTGGGACTTGTCTTTTTGGGTCTTCTGACATCTGGGGCAAGAAAAGACTGAGGAAATGACGTCGGTCATGCGCATTAGTACCCTGACGTACTGACGTCAGTCTAAGGCGCCATGACCGACGTCAGCCTTATACTCTGGTATTCGGGCCGACTGGGACGCGGACTATACCCAATAGTCAGGACTGCAGCAAGGGAATCCTCGAACATCTACATTTATGGTAGGTACAAAACTGTACTTTGTCCTGCCTCAGGCAGCCCTTCGGTCGGCCGGATTCCAAAGTCTGGGTCTGGCCTCGGCTGATGTCGCACTTTCCCCGACGTCAGAGTGTCTGGGGTATAAAAGCATCGGCCGACGCCATTTTCCTCAGTCTTTCTTGCCACGTGGTGCCCGAGGCAGAAGCAGTTCGCAAGTGCCAGTCGGTCAGCTCCTGTGATTCAGCTACCGAAGACTTCGAAAAAGCTAAGTACCCCGTTGGGGACTCTTTCTTGCCTCAGCCGATGTCAGATAAAGTAAATAATTGTTTAACTTGTGAGAAACAAATACCTCATAAGGATTTCCACTCTTACTGCCTCCCTTGCTTAGGCCCAGACCACGACGTCTCTGCCTGTTCAGCCTGTGCTTCCTTCAACCGACGAACTCTTAGACGTCGGTCGGAGTTTGCAGAGGAATTCTTTGGGGCTAATTTCGCATATAAGATGCCGTCGGAGATTCCGACATCGCATTTAAAACGGAAGGACAAGGACCGACACTCATGCCGCGGTTTCGGCTGAAACCACGGTTAGGCCTACCGCGAGTGTCTCTGTTTCGAAACAGAGTCCTTGGTACTTCCTTTAACCGAATCCACTCAACCGACCACCGCAGCCCTGGAGGCCCCGGCTGAGTCGGCTACTGAGCTACCTACTGAAACCAGTGCTCAGGAATTGTCCGACACCATTCCTTTGGACAAGTCTACTCCTGCGTGGTGCAGCCAGACCCCTGCATCCATGTCCATTAAGGCTTTTTCCAGGGCTAAAGCTGCTAAACTTGCTAAAGCTTTGCCTCCCAAGACTACCTCTCAGAGACCTTCTTCTAGTTCTCAGATCCTCAGCCTTGCAGAGGATCTTATCTTAATTAGAGGTTCTCAGCCTCACCCGGACAGGGGCTCTCAACCACCACCAGACAAAAGGCCCAGGACTGAGCCCTCTGACCAACACTCTTCAGATGAGTCTACGGATGGATCTGTGTTGTCAGATCACCAGGAGGAGGCTTATTCGGCCTACGAGGATTCTGATGCTGAAGAATCTATCCCTTCTGCCTCCCCTCCTGAAGAGTTTTCCTTTGGTGAGACACTACACTCTATGAGAGAACATTTTCAATGGCAGGGTCAGGAATTTTCTGATTCTAGAAAGAGATTAAGGACCTTTTTACATTTACCTCAGCATAGGCCCTTAGCTATACCTCCTGTTTTGAATGTTATTGATGATGTGTACAATGATGTTAGTACAGCCCCTGATTCTCTCCCCCCGGCTCCTGCCAAACCTGATAGATACTACAGGGTCCCAGATTCTCATCTACATCTGTACACGCCCATTCTGCAGACCCAGATACTATTTCTCAGGGCCCAAAAGGGGTTGCAGCTGCCACTGCCAAAAATCCTCTACCTTCTGAAAGGGAGTCTAGAGCTTTAGAGAGATGGGGAAAGAAGGTATATACTTCTGCAACTCTTTCCATGAGGGCATTAAATTGTCAATTTCATATGGTACAGTACCAAGAGTATTTGTTAGATGAATTGCATAAGAAGCTTTCCTCTTCTGAACCCCTTGACCGTAAATCCCTTCAGGATCTGGTACATAACTCACAGCAGGTTAGTAATCATTTTTTGCAGTGTGGTTATGATGCACTGGAAGCTTCATGTAGGTCAGCTATGACTGGGGCAGTTATTCGTAGGCATGCCTGGTTGAAGGAACAATCTTTACCAGACCATGTTAAAGCTAAACTCCTGGATGCCCCAATGGAAAAACAAAAGTTATTTGGTTCCTCGGCTCAGGAGGTCTTAAAGAAGTTTGAAGAAAAGGCAAAATCTGTGCAAACAGTTAAGGACTTTCTGCAAGTACAACCACCGAGATTCAGCAGAAACTGGCCTACTAAGAATTGGTCCTTTCCAGACTCTGACAGATCCCTGAGGGGCAGGAACAGGCGTCCCAGAGGTAGAGGGCAAGCTAGAGGCTCCTACAGAGGCCGTCAGTGGCAGCCTACCAACCAGAGAGGTAGTGCAGGAACAGCAACAACAACTACTACACCTGGACAGACTCGATGACTTTCCTTTGATTCCGCCGACCAGGGCTCAATTGGAAGCACCATTGGGCGGAAAGCTTTCTTTATTCTCAAACTGGCATTACATTACAAGGGACACATGGACACTGCAAATAATAGACAAAGGATACAGGTTCCACTTCCACACTTTACCAAGAAGAAACGGAATGCCAAACCTGCCACCAAATCAGAGGGCAGAGGCTTTAAAGCAGA